>NC_134896.1:3619930-3729930 GCF_041734735.1 Babylonia areolata | reverse complement strand
GTACACCCAGCTGATAATGATGAATGTTATTGACGTGTTGTTGTGGTGGTGATGACAGGTACAGATGACGTACACCCAGCTGATAATGATGAATGTTATTGACGTGTTGTTGTGGTGGTGATGACAGGTACAGATGACGTACACCCAGCTGATAATGATGAATGTTATTGACGTGTTGTGGTGGTGATGACAGGTACAGATGACGTACACCCAGCTGATAATGATGAATGTTATTGACGTGTTGTTGTGGTGGTGATGACAGGTACAGATGACGTACACCCAGCTGATAATGATGAATGTTATTGACGTGTTGTTGTGGTGGTGATGACAGGTACAGATGACGTACACCCAGCTGATAATGATGAATGTTATTGACGTGTTGTTGTGGTGATGACAGGTACAGATGACGTACACCCAGCTGATGATGATGAATGTTATTGACGTGTTGTTGTGGTGGTGATGACAGGTACAGATGACGTACACCCAGCTGATAATGATGAATGTTATTGACGTGTTGTTGTGGTGATGACAGGTACAGATGACGTACACCCAGCTGATGATGATGAATGTTATTGACGTGTTGTTGTGGTGGTGATGACAGGTACAGATGACGTACACCCAGCTGATAATGATGAATGTTATTGACGTGTTGTTGTGGTGATGACAGGTACAGATGACGTACACCCAGCTGATAATGATGAATGTTATTGACGTGTTGTTGTGGTGGTGATGACAGGTACAGATGACGTACACCCAGCTGATAATGATGAATGTTATTGACGTGTTGTGGTGGTGATGACAGGTACAGATGACGTACACCCAGCTGATAATGATGAATGTTATTGACGTGTTGTGGTGATGATGACAGGTACAGATGACGTACACCCAGCTGATAATGATGAATGTTATTGACGTGTTGTGGTGGTGATGACAGGTACAGATGACATACACATAGCTGATAATGATGACAGCTATTGACGTGTTGTTGTGGTGGTGATGACAGGTACAGATGACGTACACCCAGCTGATAATGATGAATGTTATTGACGTGTTGTGGTGGTGATGACAGGTACAGATGACATACACCCAGCTGATAATGATGAATGTTATTGACGTGTTGTTGTGGTGGTGATGACAGGTACAGATGACGTACACCCAGCTGATAATGATGAATGTTATTGACGTGTTGTGGTGGTGATGACAGGTACAGATGACGTACACCCAGCTGATAATGATGAATGTTATTGACGTGTTGTGGTGGTGGTGATGACAGGTACAGATGACGTACACCCAGCTGATAATGATGAATGTTATTGACGTGTTGTGGTGGTGGTGATGACAGGTACAGATGACGTACACCCAGCTGATAATGATGAATGTTATTGACGTGTTGTGGTGGTGATGACAGGTACAGATGACGTACACCCAGCTGATAATGATGACAGCTATTGACGTGTTGTTGTGGTGGTGATGACAGGTACAGATGACGTACACCCAGCTGATAATGATGACAGCTATTGACGTGTTGTTGTGGTGGTGATGACAGGTACAGATGACGTACACCCAGCTGATAATGATGACAGCTATTGACGTGTTGTGGTGGTGGTGATGACAGGTACAGATGACGTACACCCAGCTGATAATGATGACAGTTATTGACGTGTTGTGGTGGTGATGACAGGTACAGATGACGTACACCCAGCTGATGATGATGAATGTTATTGACGTGTTGTTGTGGTGGTGATGACAGGTACAGATGACGTACACCCAGCTGATAATGATGAATGTTATTGACGTGTTGTGGTGGTGATGACAGGTACAGATGACGTACACCCAGCTGATAATGATGAATGTTATTGACGTGTTGTGGTGGTGATGACAGGTACAGATGACGTACACCCAGCTGATAATGATGACAGCTATTGACGTGTTGTTGTGGTGGTGATGACAGGTACAGATGACATACACATAGCTGATAATGATGAATGTTATTGACGTGTTGTTGTGGTGATGACAGGTACAGATGACGTACACCCAGCTGATGATGATGAATGTTATTGACGTGTTGTTGTGGTGATGATGACAGGTACAGATGACGTACACCCAGCTAATAATGATGACAGTTATTGACGTGTTGTGGTGGTGATGACAGGTACAGATGACGTACACCCGGCTGATAATGATGAATGTTATTGACGTGTTGTTGTGGTGATGATGATAGGTACAGATGACGTACACCCGGCTGATAATGATGAATGTTATTGACGTGTTGTGGTGGTGATGACAGGTGCAGATGACGTACACCTAGCTGATGATTATGACAGTTATTGACGTGTTGTGGTGGTGATGACAGGTACAGATGACGTACACCCGGCTGGATGGCATGCAGTGTCTGAGGGTCCTCAGCAGGAGCAGTCAGGCCACCAGGGACCGGGCCAGGATGGAGGAGGTGCTCTTCTCCCCTCTCTGTCTCTCCCGTCATCATCATCATCATCATCATATCAGCATCATCATCGTCATCATCATCATCATCATCATCATCATCATATCAGCATCATCATCATCACCATCATCATCATCAGCAGCAGCATTATCATGATCATCATCACCACTATTATCATCATCATCATCACTTTGCATATGATTTAGATAGTGCCTTTCAAATAAAATGATTATATAATTTAGATATTGCCTTTCCATGCAAAATGATTATATAATTTAGATATTGCCTTTCCATGCAAAATGATTATATAATTTAGATGGTGCCTTTCCATGTGAAATGATTATATAACTTAGTGCCATTCCATGCAAAATGATTATATAATTTAGATAGTGCCTTTCCATATAATTTAGATAGTGCCTTTCCATGTGAAATGATTATATAATTTAGATAGTGCCTTTCCATATAATTTAGATAGTGCCTTTCCATGTGAAATGATTATATAATTTAGTGCCTTTCCATGTGAAATGATTATATAACTTAGATAGTGCCTTTCCATATAATTTAGATAGTGCCTTTCCATGTAATTTAGATAGTGCCTTTCCATGAGAAATGATTATATAATTTAGTGCCTTTCCATGTGAAATGATTATATAACTTAGATAGTGCCTTTCCATGCAAAATGATTATATAATTTAGATAGTGCCTTTCCATATAATTTAGATAGTGCCTTTCCATGTGAAATGATTATATAATTTAGATAGTGCCTTTCCATATAATTTAGATAGTGCTTTCCATGCA
Organism: Babylonia areolata; assembly: GCF_041734735.1. Lineage (NCBI taxonomy): Eukaryota > Metazoa > Mollusca > Gastropoda > Neogastropoda > Buccinidae > Babylonia > Babylonia areolata. The sequence continues at coordinate 3,726,689 of NC_134896.1, read as the reverse complement.
AAATGATTATATAATTTAGATAGTGCCTTTCCATGTGAACATGCTCAGTTGTGCTGTACAATGTAAAAACAGGTGTTTGAAACATGCATTGTAAACACTAAAATGATCAGCTTCCATATGTCACCCTGCACAGACTTCAAACACTAACAACATCATGTAGCTGCACACACACTAACATCACACGCAACCTAACTCAAAATACATATCAAACATTTCAACACCTAAAGGAATGAAATCACAGAACAGTATTTGACACTGATATCATACATAAAACAGAGCACCATTCACAGACATCACAATGCCCCAGTCACTCTACGGTCTCCCTCCCTTCTCCCTGGCTGTGGAGAGGACATGTTAGATATCCAGCTGAACTTCTTCTTCTTCGTTCGTGGGCTGCAACTCCCATGTTCACTCGTATGCACACGAGTGGGCTTTTACGTGTATGACCGTTTTTACCCTGCCATGTAGGCAGCCATACTCCGTTTTCGGGGTTGTGCATGCTGGATATGTTATTGTTTCCATAACCCACCAAACGCTGACATGGATTACAGGATCTTTAACGTGCGTATTTGATCTACTGCTTGCATATACACACGAAGGGGGTTCAGGCACTAGCAGGTCTGCACATATGTTGACCTGGGAGATCGTAAAAATCTCCACCCTTCACCCACCAGGTGCCATCACCGTGATTCGAACCCGGGACCCTCAGATTGACAGTCCAACGCTTTAACCACTCGGCTATTGTGCCCGTCAGCAGCTGAACAAATGTCAACTACTTCATGAACACCCAGTATGCTGCAGCCTCCCCACCCCATATTTCATGTCAAAAACTGTACCTGAGCTAAAGTACTTTGTAAACGCCCACCCTCCAGTTTAGGGAGAAAAGAAAGAAAATGATAATGAAATAATCCAGTTTGCTATTTGGGATTGTGTTGCTTTACAAACCGGTGCAGATTAAGATCTTGAGATAATAAAACAAGAGTGCCTGAATGTGATGTCGATGTGTCATTGAAAAAGCCAAGCATGATCATAATGTCAGTCTGTGATGCTATGTCTTGTTACGGTAGGTGGAGGTTTGTTTTAAACTGTTTACAGAGAATGGTAGGGCTGTCCTGGACAGTTACCCAACATAATACTGGTCAGCAGTTTGCCATGATACAAATCTTATACTGTTGAATTTAAACTCTTGGCATTGGAATATCCTACTGATATTGCAAGTATAATGAGAGACTTCTCACACACGGAGTAAACACCCAGCCAGTATTGCATGGTGAAACTAAGTAAGAGAAGAGGTTATGTTGCAGTTTGTAAGACTTGTGTATCTGAGTCAGGTAGATGCGTCTCTATAGCACTAATCTGATTACTGGAAATGTTTACAACTTTTAGTGTATCATCAAAAAACCCGAGTATATAAATCTCTCTCTCTCTCCATATATATATATATATATATATATATATATATATATATATATATATATATATATATATATATATATATATATATATATATATAAAGGATGATACATGTGATTGACAACACCAGCTCCTTTCTCCATCCCCAGGCCATCAATGTGTCTGTGCTGGGAACAGCGGCAGTGAAGAAGACGGCAGCTTTGGCTCAGGCAGGACAGGTCAAGGAGGCCAATGTCCACCTGTGAGTTGTCTTCCCTTTCCTTCACAAACCACTTTACAAAACTCAGCAAGGTGTTGGACTTTTATGATCCAGTGTTCACCAGTGAACAGGGTTCAAAGCCCAGTTTTGGCATGGTGTTGTGCCCTTGGGGAAGGGACTTTACTCTGATTCTCCTCATGCAACTCCTTGGTTGATGTTCTTGCAATCTTAAGTTGGTTGCTTTTTTTTGTGTGTGTGTGTTGTTGTTTTTTTTGTCTCTAATTAGAATTGGATCCTTGATCCTTTCTTATGGTTTGTGTGCTGAATGACTGATAGTTTGGTAGGACTGATATTGAAGAGTGCAACAACCTAGTGAAGAACTTTCAGTCTGAGGGCCAAGTTCAGTTGCTGGTCATAGCGCCTGCTAGCTGGGTTGAGGATGGAAATTTTGTTTTCAAAAGGAGGCATCACTGTGTTCAGACAAATCCATATGATTTACACCACATCTGCTAGGCAGATGCCTGACCAGCAGCATAACCCATTGCACTTGAAACGTGAAACGTGAAAAGTCATTTATTGCCCACATAGCAATACAGCCCTCAGGACAAGGGGGATATCATATTAAGCATATTGTTGCACCTCTTGAATGGTTCTAACATCACACACACAAACACACACACACACACACACACACACGCACGCACGCACGCACGCAAAATACATACTTAATAATGCATGCACTCACATGCATACAGATACATACATATGAAACGTGGGCGGTTAAATGTGGATCATTATTAGATTAGATGTCATTTTGTTCCATTATCTTTTTTCTCACATTGCTTCTGCAATGAATCTAGCTAGAGCTTTCAAAGAGTTTTCATTATCATTGGAAAGAATACTGACAACATGATTGTGACTTGGATTACCAAAGAAATAATTTATCATACTACAATTTCTTCGTTTATCGTCATATGCGGTACAATGAAAGAGAAAGAACCCATTGCACTTGTCAGGCCATGAGTGCGTGCATCTATATTTGTATACCTATCAGAGTGGAATTCTTGTACATAATTTTGCCAGAGAACAACATTTATGTTGGCACGGGTTCTTTTTCAGTGTGCTAAGTGCATGCTGCACACCGGACATCACTTTATCATCTCATTGTAATGACTGGATGCACAGTTTTATTTTCCAGTCAAACTTGACAGAAAGGGCGAGACTGGGATTCGAACCCAGACGCTCACAGACACTGTATTTACAGATAAGTGTCTCAACCACTCTGCCACTTTCCTCAGATATGCATGTTAAAGATCCTTCAGTCCATGTCAGTGTTTATTGGTGGTTGGAAACAGGCACATATCCTTCATGCACATTACCAAAATGGAGTATGGCTGCCTACATGTTGGGGCAAAAGCTGTAATACACGTGAAAGTCTACTAATAAATATTCTTACTTAGTATATGACTAAACTTGGGAGTGCAGCCCACACATGCAGAAGTAGATACGACTGATTGTCTGAGTGTCTGACTGACTGGTAGATTGATTGTGTGACTGATTGTGTGGCTGATTGTGTGACTGATTGTGTGGCTGATTGTGTGACTGATTGTGGCTGATTGTGACTGATTGTGTGGCTGACTGTGTGACTGATTGTGGCTGATTGTGTGACTGATTGTGGCTGATTGTGTGGTTGATTGTGTGACTGATTGTGGCTGATTGTGTGGCTGATTGTGTGACTGATTGTGTGGCTGATTGTGACTGATTGTGTGACTGATTGTGTGGTTGATTTGGCTGATTGTGTGGCTGATTGTGTGGTTGATTGTGTGACTGATTGTGGCTGATTGTGTGGCTGATTGTGGCTAATTGTGTGACTGATTGTGTGGTTGATTTGGCTGATTGTGTGGCTGATTGTGTGGCTGATTGTGGCTGATTGTGTGACTGATTGTGGCTGATTGTGTGGCTGATTGGCTGATTGTGTGGCTGATTGTGTGACTGATTGTGTGGCTGATTGTGACTGATTGTGTGACTGATTGTGTGGTTGATTGTGGCTGATTGTGTGGCTGATTGTGTGGTTGATTGTGTGACTGATTGTGGCTGATTGTGTGGTTGATTTGGCTGATTGTGTGGCTGATTGTGTGACTGATTGTGGCTGATTGTGTGGCTGATTGTGGCTGATTGGCTGATTGTGTGACTGATTGTGTGTCTGATTGTGGCTGATTGTGTGACTGATTGTGTGGCTGATTGTGTGGCTGCCTGTGGACTGCAGGAAGAGTGTGAAGCGCCTGGCCAAGCGGGGAGCCAAGACCACAGACCAGATGGAGGACCTGTGTGCCTTCCGCTCTGAGTGCCAGCAGCTGGACAGCGAAATCTCCAACAACCTCGATGAATGGGTTGGTTGTTACTGTTATATCTCTGTCTTTCTCTGTCTCTCTATCTCTACAATACATTGTACATGTATTGCGTATAACAACTTTTATATGCGTATATGTTTGTTTGTCTCTTGGAACAATTGCAGATATGTAAGTTGGCCAAAGCGCTAATATCTTCACCGTTGGAAAATAATGATTCACTCATTCATTCATTCTCTCTCGCTTCAGTCACTTGAGATGCTTGTTTGCTCACTTTGTTTTATTTGCAAGTATTTGCACATTAGCCTTCTCACACACAGACATGCTTCACATTAGCCTTCTCACACATAGACATGCAAAAACATATGCTTACATGGACACACACACACACACGCACACACACACACACACACAGACGCACACACTCACATGCACTGACACACACACACACACACACACACAGACGCACACACTCACATGCACTGACACACACACACACACACACACACACACACACACACACAGACGCACACACTCACATGCACTGACACACACACACATACACACAGACGCACACACTCACATGCACTGACACACACACACACACACACACACACACACACACACAGATGCACACACTCACATGCACTGATACACACACACACACACACAGACGCACACACTCACATGCACTGACACACACACACACACACACACACACACACAGACGCACACACTCACATGCACTGACACACACACACACACACAGACGCACACACACACAGACGCACACACTCACATGCACTGACACACACACACACACACACACACACACACAGACGCACACACTCACATGCACTGACACACACACACACACACACACACACACACACACAGACGCACACACTCACATGCACTGACACACACACACACACACACACACGCACACACACACAGACGCACACACTCACATGCACTGACACACACACACACACACACACACACACACACACCATGTTGTTCACATGGTGGTTATCTTCCTCACAAATGAGCTCTGTTTGCTGTTTTCAGGAGAGTGAGGAAATGCAGGAGCTGAGATCCAACATGCTGTTCGCCCAGTCAAAGGTCGACCACTGCCGCTTCCAGAACGCAAGCAGAAAGGCTGCCATCTCCAGCAGTCGGGTGGCATCGGAAAAGGCCTGTGAGCGGTACTACAGCTACCAGTATTGAGCTCAACACATCCACTGTGAAGAAAGTGCTGTCGCTTGTTTCAGCACTGACAGAAAGCATGCTGTGTCGTGTCTTCACAAGCATCAGCGTGTATGTGGGTTTAGCGACTGTGATTAAAGAGACTGGGTGGTACTACACACTGGTGAAAAGATTGCTTCGAAAATGGCATCTTGTATTGACTGAGGGATTGTATTTGATGGTGAAGTGAAATTGAAGTCTGGAAAAAAAAAAATCCATACTACATAACCATGTATTTCTGAACTGCTTCTTCCAGAAAGTGACACTCTTAAGGCTTCATCTGTAAATGTGGTGCCAGTGCGTCATGTACAGACAGCTCTGTAGATGACTGCTTGTGAGTAAAGTGTGTTGAGTTCTGTGCCCTGAATCACACTGCTTTGTCATTGCACTGGGGCGTTTCTCTTCTCATACATACATTCCCTCGCTGATGTGAAGGGGAGGGTGGTGGCTTGAAGTGAGGTGGGGCATGCAGTGTCTGTAGCTTAGAGCTGAGGCTTTAGTTAAAGGGAGAAAACCCATGGCTTAAAAGTTGGGGGAGTTAGTTCCCCAAGTGCCTGGAGTCAAGAACATGGTGGCCATTGGTATTGACTGAATAGAATTCCTGGATTCAGTACCCAGCCTGGTCTCTGCAAAAGCATAGATGTTAGCCAGCAAGCTAATAAATAACATCAACAACATTGCCACAAATGTTACATGGGGGCTGCAGGGATACAATCACAAGTGAATGTGAGATCATGGGAACATTTATTTTTTGGGGGGGTGGGCTCAGAGGATTTTGTGTATGGTCATTGTTGATGACCTGGGCATGCAGGCAGCCGTGCATGCTTCCATACAATTGTATGACCTTTTACCCCACCTCACCCCTCCCTTTGCCACCCCACCACACCCACACCCCTTCAGAAATCAACAACAGAGTGTGGCTGCCTGCATAACAGGGTGAAACTGGTCACACAGGTAAAAACCCTTCTGCAGTCACCAGTATAACATGTGACAAGACATTTTACAACAGTAAAAACCCTTCTGCAGTCACCAGTATAACATGTGACAAGACATTTTACAACAGTAAAAACCCTTCTGCAGTCACCAGTATAACATGTGACAAGACATTTTACAACAGTAAAAACCCTTCTGCAGACACCAGTATAACATGTCACAAGACCTTGTACAACAGTAAAAACCCTTCTGCAGTCACCAGTATAACATGTGACAAGACATATTACAACAGTAAAAACCCTTCTGCAGTCACCAGTATAACATGTGACAAGACATTTTACAACAGTAAAAACCCTTCTGCAGTCACCAGTATAACATGTGACAAGACATTGTACAACAGTAAAAACCCACTCATTGCTACAAGGGAATTAGAGAGCAGCAACTCTTAAACACAAAAGAGGATTATCTCCTTCTCAGGAGAATGAAGATGATAATAACTGGATACTTACTTACTGTAATGGCGTAATAATAATTGTAACCATTATGCGTTCTTTTTTGGAGCTTATAATGGCTGCAGGTGATTAACACACGAGGGTACACTGCATGAAAACAATGTGACGCAGGCCTTAGGGTTCACACCCAGACACACGTTTGAGGCGCAGGACATGGTCTGACCACTGCCCTGAAGGGTCTGACCCATTGCTTCACCAGCCGGGGTCCTCAGCGAGCTCATCACGCAGGACAAAGGAAGAATGTCTGGAGTGATTTTTAACAAAGGAATGGCGTTGCCTGAAATGATGCTCACAGTTGTGTTGTGTTGTGTTGTGTTGTGTTGTATTGTGTTGTGTTGTGTTGTACTGTGTTACTTTTTTGTCACTACAGATTGCTTTGTGTAAGAACACAGGCTGCTGTCCCGGAGGAGTGAGTGCTAGCACAGTGCATTGCCACTGTCTGCAAGTCTGCAAGTTTCTGTCTGCAAGTGTAGTTGTTTTGCTATCAAAACGATTCTGAATTTTACCAGGGACAACCCTTTTGTTGCCAGGGGTTCTTTTACATGCGCTAGGTGCATGCTGCACATGGGACCTCGGTTTTATTGTCATCTGATTGATGACTAGCATCCAGACCACCACTCAGTGTCTAGTGGAGGGGAGGAGATTTGTGGTGAGTGTGGGATTGATCCTGTGTGCTGACTGCCCGGCTTCCTGGGCTGGGGCGTAACCATGGGCCACCACTCCCCAGTCTCCTGTGCTGGTTGTGTGTGTGTGTCATTCAGTGTGGTCTGTAGTTACCTTGTTCATGATGAATACTGTCACCAATGATGATCTTCCCTGATGATCAGTGGAATGAATGCAGTCACTGGTGACAGGACATCTTGACACTGTCACCACAGGCACCACAGTATTCTTTCAGTCACTGACGTATGTGGTTACTGATTTCAGTGTTCTGACATCAGCTTGCTGTGTTTTAGGGCTGAGATGTATGTGGTTACTTATTTCAGTGTTCTGACATCAGCTTTAGCAGCATTTTAGGGCTGAGATGTATTTGTCTTTGAATTCATGTCTTAGCTATACATGATTATCATATCCAGTATTCTGGTGGTAATGTGAACATGGTATTTTGTTTGTATCGTATACTTTTATATATAAACTGTTTACTTCCCTTTATTTTCTAATATAGTTTTCATTTATTTGTATCTATACAATGTAGATCACTGGGCACAGCATAGATTATATAAGCTTGTATATTTCTTAAACATATATCTATTGTGAATGAATGTCCTACTTGAAACGTAAGTGAGTAATCAAACTGTGCTTTGTGTGAAGTTAATGGATTTGCTTTTTGATGTCGCCATTTTATCAGCAAACATATCAGTTTCCCTGTTGGAGATAAAGTTTTCTTGTATCTTGTACAGTGTTGGTGTGGTTTTTTGTTTTGTTTTTTGTTGGTTTTGTTTGTTAAAGCAGCAGATGCACATCAAATGTGGGTCCAGAGAGGGAATATTTTTGTGTTTGCAAAATACCAGCAATGACATTGGTGAAACATCAGCATTAACCTTTCCCGTACGTCGTGGGTGTGAAATCACCCAGACAAGTGTTTTTGCTCTGTAACTCAAGTAATATTGAAGCCACTTCCACATAATTTCATGACTTTGTCCATAATATAGTTTACTACATATCCACTGAACATTATTTTCTTTTATACATAAACAAAGAAGTTATTAATCAATTAATGTCCCAGTACGTCGTGGGTGTGACGACACCCATACTCCCAAAGAATAAACCTTGCACGCCGTACGTCGTGGGTGTGGAGCCACCCATGCAAATCTTGCGCGCCACGCGTTGTCGACGTGACGTCACTTGGGCTCGCTACAGAGAGAGATCAGAGTGACCTTGTCTTTTGTTGATCGTATCCCGGTTCAAGTCTTACTCTAAAGTTGTAACTAATTTCAGAAAACAATATTTATTGCACTAGATATCTTCAACAATATTGAATGAACTGTTTTTCTTGTAGAGAATGATCGGGAGCAACTAGTTGATTGATAGCTTTTTATCTAGTTGGAATTAAAGTGCCTTTCTAAGAACTGGATATTTTTGTAAGTCTGAAATCAATTGATCTAAAATCTAGTTGATATAGAAATTTTATTCTTATCCTAATCTGTTCAAAGTAGAGAAAACCCGACTATGGCTAAAAAAAGAAAGATAGTTGATATAGAAATTTTATTCTTATCCTAATCTGTTCAAAGTAGAGAAAACCTGACTGTGGCTAAAAAAGAAAGATAGTTGATATAGAAATTTTATTCTTATCCTAATCTGTTCAAAGTAGAGAAAACCCGACTATGGCTAAAAAAAGAAAGATAGTTGATATGGAAATTTTATTCTTATCCTAATCTGTTCAAAGTAGAGAAAACCCGACTATGGCTAAAAAAAGAAAGAAAAAAAAATGCCGGCCAGCCAGCCAAAAAAACAAAACCAACAACAAAAACAACACACACACACACACAAAAAACAAAAACAAAAAAACCGTTTTTTGTAAGTAACAACACTCTCTTCTCACGGGCAAAACTTATTCACAATGCGCCTGGTCAAGCACTGGAGTAAATAGCCTACACGCACAAGTGGAAACTGCGCATGCAAGTCTGCTGAAGAAAAGTCAAATTTGCTTTACGGACAGGTGTGGGTTACTGTGCACCCACGACGTACGGGGAAGGTCTTATTTCTTCAGTGAAACCATGGGTGCCTACACACCCACGACGTACAGCGAAGGGTCAGTTCGTACACAGAAACCATGGGTGCCTGCACACCCACGACGTACAGCGAAGGGTTAGTTCGTACACAGAAACCATGGGTGCCTGCACACCCACGACGTACAGCGAGGGGTCATTCCTTCTTAGAAACCATGGGTTTCTGCACACCCACGACGTACGGCGCGCAAAATTTTAGGCGACGTACGGGAAAGGTTAACACATTTGTGAAATAACAGCATTAACACATTTGTGAAATGTCAGCATTAACACGTTTGTGAAATAATAGCATTAACACATTTGTGAAATAACAGCATTAACACATTTGTGAAAAAAACAGCATTAACACATTTGTGAAATATCAGCATTAACACATTTGTGAAATAACAGCTCAGTTCATTAACTGATTCCTGAAACCTATACCAGATGTTTTGTATATATGCCTACATTTGCACTTTGATCTGCTGTTCGGTTTGAATTGTATCTTGTTCTGTTTTCATCATCAAGAACAGGGTATTTCTTTGAATACGCTGCATTCGACTTTTGTAAATAAAAAAAAAGGAAAAGGAAAGAAACAAATTCCATTTGTTATAATAAAAAAACTGTATGACCTGTTGTAATGTGAAACCATTAGGTTAATGGCTTTTTTATGCTGGCATCGTTCTTTAGTGTTCACTGTTTCACACAAGTTGATGCAACTGCTATGAGTAACACTGATGTCACAGTCATGTCATGACTTTAGCTATGAAATCTCTCATTCTTTGCCTGAGCAACAATTCATGTTTTTTTTCCTGCTTGGCTTATACATCGCATTACGGTAACTGTTACTTGGTGTAAGCGATTGTGAATTGATGTTAATGCTTGTTGTTAATAATCAGGGTTTGTTATTCTATCTTCTTCTTCTCTCTGAACTGCGTGAAGAGTTATTGGGTTGCTATCCACAGCTGTTCACACTGAACTGTGTGAAGAGTTATTGGGGTGCCATCCACAGCTGTTCACACTGAACTGTGTGAAGAGTTATTGGGGTGCCATCCACAGCTGTTCACACTGAACTGTGTGAAGAGTTATTGGGGTGCCATCCACAGCTGTTCACACTGAACTGTGTGAAGAGTTATTGGGTTGCTATCCACAGCTGTTCACACTGAACTGTGTGAAGAGTTATTGGGGTGCCATCCACAGCTGTTCACACTGAACTGCGTGAAGAGTTATTGGGGTGCCATCCACAGCTGTTCACACTGAACTGTGTGAAGAGTTATTGGGGTGCCATCCACAGCTGTTCACACTGAACTGTGTGAAGAGTTATTGGGGTGCCATCCACAGCTGTTCACACTGAACTGCGTGAAGAGTTATTGGGTTGCTATCCACAGCTGTTCACACTGAACTGCGTGAAGAGTTATTGGGGTGCCATCCACAGCTGTTCACACTGAACTGTGTGAAGAGTTATTGGGGTGCCATCCACAGCTGTTCACACTGAACTGTGTGAAGAGTTATTGGGGTGCCATCCACAGCTGTTCACACTGAACTGCGTGAAGAGTTATTGGGGTGCCATCCACAGCTGTTCACACTGAACTGCGTGAAGAGTTATTGGGTTGCTATCCACAGCTGTTCACACTGAACTGTGTGAAGAGTTATTGGGTTGCTATCCACAGCTGTTCACACTGAACTGTGTGAAGAGTTATTGGGTTGCTATCCACAGCTGTTCACACTGAACTGTGTGAAGAGTTATTGGGGTGCCATCCACAGCTGTTCACACTGAACTGTGTGAAGAGTTATTGGGTTGCTATCCACAGCTGTTCACACTGAACTGTGTGAAGAGTTATTGGGTTGCCACTCACAGCTGTTCACACTGAACTGTGTGAAGAGTTATTTGGGTGCCATCCACTGTTGTTCACATTCCCCCAGGTCTGTGGGTTATGTATTGAAACCTTGATCCCTGCAAAAGGTTTTCCTGTCCATTCTGCAATGTCGTCAGTCCATTCCTGTCCATTCTGCAATGTCGTCAGTCCATTCCTGTCCATTCTGCAATGTCATCAGTCCATCGTTTGTTCTGTCTTCCCCTCCATCTCCCCTCCCCCCTCCCTCAACAGTTCCCTGTAGGATTGTTTTAGCAAAACCATTGGATCTTGTTACATGACCACACCAACATAGTTTCCTTGTCGTAACTGATGTCAGAAGATCTTCATAAATCCATTGTGTTGCTTGATAACTGGTTTGGTGTAATCGTGATGTGATCAGTGTATCTGGTGTTTAATATCTTGCCATACCATATTTCCACCGCTGGAATTTTTCTTTCCAGATTCACTGTGAGGATCTATGCCTTGTGTGCATACAGAAAGATTGAATATACCAGGGCACACACGAGTCTGATCTCATGTTTCATAGAGATGTTGTCCTTCCAAACAGGTTTCAGTCCAGACAGTGCTTGTCTTTGCTACCCTCGAGGGAATTTCTGGTTTGGATCTTTTATCGCTGATGATTGATCCTAGGCAGGTGAACTGTTAAATAGTTCCTAGCTTCTGCCCATGGACAGTTGTATCAGCAGCTGGCCATCAGCTTGGTCTTGTTAGTGTGAGTTCCTTGCCATGTCTGGTTGATGTTTCTTCCAGTCTCTACACAAGCTGGGCAAGTTCTTGCTCACAGCCAGCCAGGTCACCGATGTCATCATAAGATAAGATAAGATAATATGATGAGATAAGAATAACTTTATTATCTCCAACTTGAGAAATTTGGTCAGGTGCATTATCACAACATAGACAAGTAAATAACATGGGGACCATAACTGTAAAAGTCAACAACAGCTTTTACGAATATTACAAAGATACAAATGTAAAAAAAATATCACATACACCGTTTCATACATACATCCACACACTGCAGGTAATAACAAGTATTCTTAATGTAAAAACAGAAAGAATTAAGAAACTTTATTTGAATATAATTATAAACATAGCCTACTATACTGCACATTGATTATAATAGACAGATAAGATAAGAATAAAGATGAATTGCGGAAAACCACAACCAGAATCAGCACACATCCGCACCCACCCACCCCACACACGTGGATTACTTGATTAAACAAGAGTAATAAACATATGTTCTCAAATAAAAGCATTTCACATATTCGCTTTTAAAAACATTGCCATTAATTATTACATCGTAATTATTAACACATTTCATTGTACATTCCTCCTACATATTGCACATTCATTATAACCAATTGTCATGTTTTTAAGCTCAGTAAACACACACACACACACACACACACACACCACAACTAGAACAAGGTACAGCCTATCATGCATGGAAGATGCAGAGATGTCCATGGCATGGGTCGTCTGTCTGTGTGCCAGATTTTGTTGCAGATGGCAGTTAGAATGTCAATAACTGCTTCTCCACCATGTTTCAAATGTTGTTGGTGATGTGTACAGCCTTGCCACATTAAATTTTAGCAGCTTCACTGCTGTTACCTTCTTCAGGGGAAATTATTTTAAAATGTTTGTTAATGATGAATAAATTGTTCTTAATGCTAATTATTAATCTAATTTGTTAATGGTTGTCAAATGTTAATGATACCTTCTTTATCAATGAATGTAAAATGTTGTTTTTTTGTGACTTTTAATCACTGATTTTAGATGTAGAGACATTAAGTCCTTTATCAATATTCGTTCCAGTTTACTGTTATAAGGTGGAGATAAGACTGGATATCAAGATGAGAAGGCACCTCAGCAAAAGGAAAGAAAATGTCACGTGCTGGTTGATGAATAAATTGGCATGTATTTGTTGTTTTTGCCTTGGTCTGTAGACAGCAACAGTGACAGCTGCTGTGTTTCGCTGTGTGGACACAGCGGTCATTCCAGGTGTGGTGTCACACAGTGGTGGACTGATGCTCAACATGTTTTCTCATGCTGTGTCATAGGTCAGGGGTGAGATCAAAGTATTGCTTGGGTTTTTGTTTATGTAAATAAAGGCCCAGACTGACAAAGATTGACTTGCTGTGAAGGCTGTGTGTGGCTGTGTGTGATTGGAGAGGGGGTATGCAAACTATAAAAATCCCTTGCAACAAATGATATCATTTCAGTGAAACAAAATTCGTGGGTGTTTATGTATGCTTCTTGAAGTAGCTTCTCCTGGTCAGTGTGTCTTTCTTTGTTTTGAATTTTGATGGAATCTGGTTACATGTTTTATGATTCTGAGGGAATCTGGTTACATGTTTTATGATTCTGAGGGAATCTGGTTACATGTTTTATGATTCTGAGGGAATCTGGTTACATGTTTTATGATTCTGAGGGAATCCTGTTACATGTTTTATGATTCTGAGGGAATCCTGTTACATGTTTTATGATTCTGAGGGAATCTGGTTACATGTTTTATGATTCTGAGGGAATCTGGTCACATGTTTTATGATTCTGAGGGAATCCTGTTACATGTTTTATGATTCTGAGGGTATCTGGTCACATGTTTTATGATTCTGAGGGAATCTGGTTACATGTTTTATGATTCTGATGGTATCTGGTTACATGTTTTATGATTCTGAAGGAATCTGCTTACATGTTTTATGATTCTGAGGGAATCCGATCACGTTTTATGATTTTGATGACCTGATATGGATTTGATTACATGTGTTTTCTTGACAAACATAACCTGCACTGCAAGGGAAAAAATGAAATTGATATTACAGATGTGGCAAACATCTTACTCCAGGCATCAAAGACACCCACCCCTTTAAAACCTTAGAGTAAAAACACGCACATTATCTTTATTTTTTGTTGCATAACACCCAGTTGACCTCGTGGGATATTGCAGGACTGAAAAACTGAAGAGGCTATTAGTCCACAAAACCGAAAAAAAAGGACCCCCCCCCCCCCTCCAAAAACAAAAAAAAACAAACCCAAAACAAAACAACTTCTTCTTCTTCGTTCATGGGCTGCAACTCCCATCTTCACTCGTATGTACACTTGTGGGTTTTAGGTGTATGACCGTTTTTACCCCTCCATTTAGTCGGCCATACTCCATTTTTGGGGGTGCGCATGCTGGGTATGTTCATGTTTCCATAATCCACCGAACGCTGACATGGATTACAGGATCTTTAACATGCACATTTGATCTTATGCGTACGTATCCACGCACAAGCTGGTCTGCACATATGTTGACCTGGGAGATCAGAAAAATCTCCAACCTTTGCCCACCAGTCACCGTTACCGAGATTCGAATGCGGGACTCTCAGATTGGAAGTCCAACGCTTTAACCACTCGGCTATTGTGCACGTCACAACTACAAACAAAAATATGGACAAGAAAATTAGGATAAAGCACAGTCACATTCATTTCCATAAGTTGGGACATGTCTTTGACGTGACCCATTCCGTCAATTTTTCAGAGAATAAAAACCAGCTGAATACAAACATAATACACATTAACAATTATATCAACATCAGTCATCATGAAAACACATCATTCTGGCAAGCATATAAAAGAAAACAAGTTTTTTGATGTGTGTGTGTGTGGGGGGGGGGGGGGGGGGGGGGGGAGAGTGGGACTTTGTTGATAATCTACAACTGAATCTACAACTACAGACAAATCTGGGGAAAAGGCAGAAAAGAGTAATCAAAAAGACACTGAAATATTTTGAAATTGCTGTTAATAGTCGCAACTGGATCACATAGGGTGAAAACTGCTCAACTGAAACACAGAACTGGAACACCTAAAAAAAAAAAACCATCACTGTAGATCAACAGTCCATGATAATCTTAAATGTTCCGAATAAGACAATGCTGTGCCGAGAACGTCAGCCTTTCTTGCTTAATTTATCATCCCCAGATTACAAAAAGCTGTACGTTTTTTTTTGGTGTTGTTTTTTTAAATCAATACACACAGAAACACATGGAACAGGCCATTATTATTTACAAACACTGAATAGGCAGTACCCATCCCTGTGTTTTGACTACCAAATCGCCACAGCAAAACAGCACAGATAGTACACCATCAACCCACTCCACCCTCCCTCCCATCCATACCTCTGCCTTTGTCCTCCCCGGTGATATTCCCTGAGCCATTTCCTCAGCTGGCGGTTATGTTTCCTGAGATTCAACATTTCATTTCCTGTCCACTCCCTTGCTTACCTACCCTTTCCAATCATCAGTCGTCCCTTTGTTGCAACTGGTTACTGCTTTCCATTACTTGTTCATTCCAAACCACTCCATCCTTTTCTATCACTATCTCCGCCCCTCTCCACCCTGTGGGAGCGTGGCGATACTCTCCTGTGTGTGTGTGTGTGGTTGTTGTTGTTGCTGCTGTTGTTGTATTCTTCTTCTTCTTATTTAGTTTAGCGTCTTTTAACCACAAGTGTTATTTGACAAACATAGAGGAAAAAGACGGCTACAGGTGAGGGAAAAGTAACTGTTCATGCAGTGTGTGTGTGTGTGTGTGTGTGTGTGTGTGTGTTAGATAACTTATAATTGGTGAAATTTTGTGTAAAAAATGAGATTACAATATAACATCCTTAGAATGAAATACTAATGATAACAGTAAGCGAACTTAATTAAAGATTTGAATCAATATGATTAAGCACTGATAAGCAATATCATGTAACTTGATGTGAGTTGCAACATATGAACATGGGGAAAAGATATTAATTTGTTTGATATATTTAAGGCATATGGTTTAGGGGGGTGGGGTTATGCGTATTTGCATGGATTGTTCATGTTTTCGATTTTATTTATTGATTGTTTTCACACACACACACACACACCGGCAGGCTACTACTTTTCGCCCAGCTGCAAGCATCTGGACTAGCCGGCGCCCAGCTCCATCTTGTGTGGAAGCTGGAGAAAACAAAACAAAACAAAAACAACAACAGAAACAAAAAAACCCAAAAAACCTGTCACGGTTCTATGGAGTGTCTCAGTTTCACTGTTCCCATCATCAGTCTCATCACTTCATTTTGAATTCTTTCGAACTTAAAGAGGCTGCTTTGAGACATAATGAACCATAGTCGGCCATTGTTAATTACACCAAGAACGACTGTCAAGCAATAGCCGGAAGAGATGGGACAGTTTAGTCTATGCCGTTTTGCGTATTTCAGAACCGTGCATTCATCGTTTGCTGCATGCATTTTTTTTTTCTCAAGGCCTGACTAAGCGCGTTGGGTTACGCTGCTGGTCAGGCATCTGCTTGGCAGATGTGGTGTAGCGTATATGGATTTGACCGTACGCAGTGACGCCTCCTTGAGTTACTGATACTGATACTGATACTGCATGCACCTTGGGACCTGAGAGTGAAAAAAGGAAGAGGGTTATTGGTTATTTATACGAGCGGCGTGTTTTCAAAAAAAAAAGGGGCTAATCGTTAATGAATTTTAAGCTGAAAATCAACAGTTTGCGTCGGTATATTTTTGAATATCACATTTATTTTAAACATGTGCTCTCCCATGTTCACTCATTCCTGATCTCGAGCCTGATCCAAGAACACAATCCAAGGGAGACTATTCCAAGTCAACAGTAGAGTAGCCGGGCTTGATTGTTTGCGGGAGAAAACAACAGACACCGTGCAGAAGCGAAGGCATAAAAAGTACTGAAAAATCAACACAGCGATCGGTATGGGGCATGACCGCGAACCGACATATTTGTTTAATGCTTAGGTCATGCATATTTTGTATTTCTTACAGCACGTTGGATTCAAAATGGTGGAAACGGTATGACAGATGGACCGTGCCACGCTCAACATTCAAATGAAAAAAAAAAAAAAAAAAAAAAAGAAGAAGAAGAAGAAATCGATCGAATGTCAAGATCACTCAGGATACGACCAGACAGCACTTGAAGACCTAAGTGTTTTCATATCATACTCTAGTGAATCAGTGTACTCATGCCTGGAATATTCACATCGTCAGTCACCCACCACACTGAGCAAATCCAAGTATGGCACCAAGTACACATGCGGCGTTAGGTTCAATGTGACGAGCGTGTTGCAGTTTCAGTTTCTCAAGGAAGCGTCACCCCGTTCGGACAAATCCATATATGCTACACATCTGCCTAACCAGCAGCACACGCAAACGCACTCTGGCAAGCCTTGAGTGCATGCATATGTATATATGTATGTGTGTGTGTGTGTGTGTATCTGAGTGGATTTCTTCTGTAGAAATTTGCCAGCGGACAACTGTCATATTGCCGTGAGTTCTTTTTCAGTGCATGAAGTGCAACCTTGGTTTATTGTCTCGTCTGTATAACTAGACTTTCAATGGGATACAAACCCATACCCACATAGGCTGAACAGGGAGCACATAGCAACACTGAGTTAAGCAAGTCAAAAGCGTTCTAGTCATGCTGATTCTCTTCAATCATCTCACTGACATATATCCTTCCCATTACATTGCCATAAAACTGTAACACTGGCATAACCAACTCATTCATGTTGGAGATGCTGATGATACCAGCTTAGCATCTTAACCTTCGCTGGCTATCGTGGGTCGTACACGACCCAGAAAGGTACAAAAACGCAAATATCTCCGCCAATTCTCAATATTTTTCTACGAAATTTCAGAAATGCTTCCTACACCTAAAAGGCCAACTTTTGCCAAAAAATGAAAAAAATTCAATAATTAGTTAATGAGTAATTAAAGGTGGCATTTTAACTACACATGGACGCTTGTGTGGGTCATGCATGACCCATACCTTTTTAATAGTGATTTCAGAAGGTTTAATTTGCAGTTAGTGAAAGAAAATGAAGTTTTACTTTCAATAGCCTCACTATCCAACTACTCTCCCTCTACCCCCTCCTCCCCGCTGCGTCCCTTTCTCTAACAGCATGTACCTGTGTGTCTGAATATCTTTGTGTGTGTATAGGATGCTATGAGTCATCTCTCTCTCTCTCTCTCTCTCTCTCTCTCTCTCTCTGTGTCTCGCTGTCTGTCTGTCTGTCTCTCTCAGTGTCTGTCTCAGTGTCTCTCTCTCTCTCTCTCTCTGTCTGTCTATCTATCTATCTATCTCTGTGTGCATAAGTAGGGTTTGTATGTATGTGCATGTGGTGTTATGCATTTGTGTGTGTGATCAGTTGTGTGTGTATGTGCGTGTGTGTGAATGCGTGAACATGTGTTTCTTCTGAGTGTATGTGTTTGTGTGAGTCTGTGTGTGCATGTGTGAGCGCATGTGTGTGTAATCAGTTGTTACGATATGTTTTCCTTTTCTATATTTTATTATAAGCTTTGGAGGAATATACAGGTTTTTGTCTCTTTACAAAGTATGGGTCGTGCACGACCCACACAAGCTTTGGAGGAATATACAGGTTTTTGTCTCTAAAAGGTATGGGTCGTGGACGACCCACATGAGCTTCCATGTGTGGTCAAAAGTGACAGCGGTATGGGTCGTGGACAACCCACATGAGCTTCTGTGTGTAGTCAAAAGCGACAGCCAGTGAAGGTTAAAAGGCTGATGATGGTTGGAGGAATATTCTTGGAGACTGCTAGAACCTGTAAGTGTGAATCAGAGGCAGGTATATTTTAAAACTTGATGCAGTTATCTCTGCTTGACATTTCTTTCCCAATCAGCCAAGGGATTTCTTTGTTTGTTTTTTTGTTTTTTTTTAGACTGCATATTATTTTGTTTGCGAATTTATTTTCTTTCACTTTCAGAATTTAGATATTTACTGGATTCAGTGGACAGTAGCAAATTTGGGATTTCATGAAAAGCAACCTGTTTTCAGAGTGAGTTGCAACACACGCAAGAGGCAGATAAAAGAAGAAAAAAAGAACAAAAAAAGAACCTACCATGTGTAGTAAGAGAGCAGGTAGAGCAGGACTTCCTTTATATTTGGCAGCAGTGGTGCACCGCAAGCCTGATGAGATCCAGAACAGCCAAACAGCCACCGTTTCCTTTCGTTTTATCTACCTCTTGTGGAGTCCCCTCTCAGAGAGAAGCTGTATAAGCACCCTTTGATTTTTTTATTTTATTTGTTTTAATTTGTCTTGTCTTATTCTGTATCTAATGTGTGTGTGTGTGTGTGTGTGTGTGTGTGTTAGATGATAGAAAGGTGACATTTTTAACAGGCTTGCTTTGCTGTGATTCTGTTGTGTGTGATTTTGTTATTATAAACCAAATTTTACAATATGCTTGAAGGTGTTGTGTCATAGACTTCAGCACACTTTATTTCTCTTACTGAGATAATAAATCACAATCACAAGATAATTATTGTCCTTAAAAGGAGAGAGATCACGAGATAATTTATTTTCCTTAAAAGGGGATGCCTGGTGTGGTGGCACACAGTTAAATCCTATGCTATATAGTATAAAGTTATTCAGATTCTGATTCTGATTTTTTTTTTTTTTTTTTTTTTTTTTTTGTCCAGATTTAGCCAATTCCACAGTCAGTATTTTTACACTTTCACTCCAAGGTTCAGCTGGTGGAAAAGATTCTTGAGATAAAGTTAGAAACTGGAAAGAATTACTTGAGTTATGTTCTGCAGGAGATTCTTTTCAGTTTCTTTATTTCTTTGCAGTTGGAAGAGTTAACTCTCTCCATACGAACGGCGAAAGAGACGACGTTAACAGCGTTTCACCCCAATTACCACCATCAAAATATTGCAAGTGGAAGGCTCTTATACTGAAGAGGTGAATGTTGACAAAGAATACCACAATTCTGATGACAGAAGCTAAAGGTTGGGTCATTGAGACACCCACTGGACATCCGAGGGGTCTGTGTAGAGGAGAGGGCTGGCCGTACTGAGTGAGTTAAGACATTATAGTTTCTACATAGCTTTTTTCTTGTGTCGGTGAGGAGTCTGTAAACTATCACAAGTCAGGGTGTTTTTTTTTCCGCAATGTTTTACATATTCTGTAGATGTTTACGTGTTTTTTAAATATGATTTTTTTCAGGTCACATCCTTGCAATCCTGTGGGAGAGTGTGGTTCAGGCAGACCATGGCAGACAAAGACAAGATTGGTCCAGCATGGAAAGAAGGGAGTGTCATTTCAGAGACAGTTGATGAACAGGAGCGCTTTGTGAACAATGTGATCCATCTGCTGGACGCAGGTGCCACCATCCCCTTCATCGCCCGATACCGCAAGGAGCAGACAGGCGACATGGCTGTCAGCAAACTGAGGGAGGTTGCTGGTCAGCTGGATGACCTCAGGTAATGTCATGACTGGACTTCACCTGGACCCTTCATGCCCTAAGGGCCGTCCTTTCTGATTCAGTTGTGTTGAATGTGTATGTATGTGTGCATGTGTGTGTGTGTGTGCACGTGTGTGTGTACATGTGTGTGTGTGTGTGTGCATTGTGTGTGTGTGTGTTTGTGTGTGTGTGTGCTGATTATGATGTGAGGGTGGTCATTGTTTCTTCATGGTTGAATTTTTTTCTTGATTATTGTTGCGTCTGCTTTGTAACGTAATTTGTGAAGCACCATGAGTGACTGATTGTTCCTTGTTTTCTTGATCATTGTTGTTTCTTTCATGTTGCATGAATTGTGAAGTGCTGTCAGCCTGTCTGCGGGGAGCAGCGCTGTTGAAGAGCGCATCATTATTGTGATGCTGTAGGATTGGAAAGGGGAAGTACAAGTACCTGTGATGATTTTAGTAATAATGGATATTTCTTATAAAGTTCAGTTGCCAGAAAAAATATCTGGGCTTTACATAGCTGTATTTGAAAAAGGTATGCAATACACACACACACACACACACACACACACACACATGCAGACACACACACATGGCATGCTGAGATTAATACACTACGGATAAATCTGGATCACAAATGTTTAAAAATCTATAGAACTGTCTCATTATTACATAATATTTTCTTTTTCTTCTTCTTTCTTGTCTAATGAAAGCTCTGATTTATAATGTGTTTATTTTGAAAACAATGTTGAACATTTGTTTTCACAATGAAATGCTGTCACTTGGACTGTTGATGTGTAGCTTTTAAGTGTGAAGAATTGGCTGTGACATGTTGATGATGATGATATAGATACTTATATAGTGCCCATCCTCAGAGACCAAGCTCTAAATGCTTTACAAACATGGAGTCATTTGCACAACAGGCTGCCCAACTGGGTAGACCCAACTGAGTTGCCATTTGGCGCTCATCATTCATTTCCTGTGTCATTCAATCATGTTTCAGTCACACACACACACACACACACACACACACACACACACACACACACACAGACATGTAACATTTTACATGTATGACTGTTTTGTTTATTTACCCCGCCATGTAGGCAGCCATACTCTGTTTTCAGGGGTATGCATGCTAGGTATGTTCTTGTTTCCATAGCCCACTGAACGTTGACATGCATTGCAGGTACTTTAACATTTAGCATATTTGATCTTCTGCATGCGTATACACACCAAGGGGGTTCAGGCACTAGCAGGTCTACACATATGTTGACTTGGGAGATGAGGAAAATCTCCAGCCTTAACCCACGGGATGCACTGGGGATCATACTCAGGAGAT
This sequence comes from Babylonia areolata, assembly GCF_041734735.1. Classification (NCBI taxonomy): domain Eukaryota; kingdom Metazoa; phylum Mollusca; class Gastropoda; order Neogastropoda; family Buccinidae; genus Babylonia; species Babylonia areolata. The sequence goes on along the minus strand of NC_134896.1, from coordinate 3,704,862 downwards.
GGTTGAGATGTGTTCCACTTTGCTGTGCTGTCACCAGGATGGTGAAGACGAAGATGGCCAGTGTGCACAGCAGCATCAGTGGACTGGGCAAGATGACCAAGAAGCTGGAGTGGACACTGAGGCATGCCCGCACAATGGAGGAAGTTGACATGCTGGTCAGTCTGATGTGAACAGTGAAAACTTTTCTTTTTATTCAAGCCTGTGAATTTGGGATGTTTTGTGTTCAACAGTTTGATGATGATGATGATGGGGGTGATGCTGCTGCTGCCATGGGGAGTTGAATTGAATTTTATGTGGAGTGAGTACCATGTCAGTAAACTGGTTCTTTTAATCTTGCCTCAATCACCTTCTTAACATTGTGTGTGTATTCTCTTTGACTGGATGTAAGAAGTGATGTGTGATCAGCCCTGAAATGGCCACATTGTGGTGGGCTGGGCTGGGCTGAGCAGCATGGATTGATTCACTGCTGTGGGGTCCGGTGAGGTGTGGGATCACTTGACCAGGCTGCATTGTGGTGTCAGTCACACCTCGGGCTGCAAACACCACCAGCGTTGATCAGGAAGTTTTTTGAGCAACGCTTCCAAAGACACATATGTGAAGTGGATAACCTGTGAGAGTGTGGTCGTAGTCTTTCCGTTTGAGACCTTAGCACACTCAACTCTGGGTAGGAACCAGCTATGGGCCAAAGAAATCCACCTCTGATGGGGCTCGAACCCATGTGCTCCCGGTCATCTCCATGGCAGGTTGGGATGAAGACTTTGTGGCCTGACATGGAAAGATCCGACTGTTTTTAGATTACATGGAAAGATCTGACTGTTTTTAGATTACATGGAAAGATCTGACTGTTTTTAAATGCATTTATTTTGTAAATAATGTTGAACATTCTCCCTAAGCTTTCACACACACACACATGCACACACACACACACACACACACACACACACACACACACACACACACACACACACACACACACACACACACACACACACACACACATACACACACACATACACATGCGCGCAGTCACACGCACATGCACACATGCATACACATTTGTGAGTTGTTTACCATTTGACCGATGAGAATTATAAATTCTATAATTAACTTTTTCTTTTAGATTCAGTTGTCATCTGATTTTATTTGGTTAGTGAGAATGTGCAATCAGATCAGTTCAGAATCGGTTCCTTTTTATTTTCATCTGTTCTTTGATTTGTGTTATTGTTTCTACCATTTCTTTCAGTATGCCCCGTACAAACCAGGGCACAGGGCAGTCATCTGTCCTACAATTAGTGCTGTTTCTGCTCTTTTCCCAGTATGCCCCGTACAAACCAGGGCACAGGGCAGTCATCTGTCCTACAATTAGTGTTGTTTCTGCTCTTTTCCCAGTATGCCCCGTACAAACCAGGGCACAGGGCAGTCATCTGTCCTACAGTTATTGTTGTTTCTGCCCTTTTTCCAGTATGCCCCGTACAAACCAGGGCACAGGGCAGTCATCTGTTCTGCAATTAGTGTTGCTATTTCTGCTCTTTTCCCAGTATGCCCCGTACAAACCAGGGCAAAGGGCAGTCATCTGTTCTGCAATTAGTGTTGCTATTTCTGCTCTTTTTCCAGTATGCCCCGTACAAACCAGGGCACAGGGCAGTCATCTGTCCTACAGTTAGTGTTGTTTCTGCCCTTTTTCCAGTATGCCCCGTACAAACCACGGCAAAGGGCAGTCATCTGTCTTACAATTAGTGCTGTTTCTGCTCTTTTTCCAGTATGCCCCGTACAAACCAGGACACAAGGGCAGCCTGGCGGAGAGAGCAAAGGCGGCAGGACTGGAACCAGCAGCCCTGGCCATCTTGGACGGGAAACCTGTCGACCTGAGCAAGTTTATCAGGCCTGGAGAGAAAGGTGTCCTTTGAAATATTTGCTTGTTGTATTGTATTATTATACTTTTTTTGTTGTTGTCACAATGGAGTTCTGTGTGTGAATTCAGCTTGCTTTGCCCAGGGAAAGCATATGGCAAAAGCTCAGCAGCTCCAACTTTTTTTGTGTTTTTTTTGTGTTTTTTGTATGGATTGGATTCATTTTTTGTCACAACAGATTGCTGTGTGTGAACTTGAGACTGCTGTCTCCAGGGAGAGCACACAACCACAGTACAGTGCCACTCCCCCTTTTTTGTTTTGTTTTCTGACTGCAAGTGTATTTCTTCTTCTTCTTGTTTATTTTAAGTTTAGATAATGTCTAGGGTGTGTTTGTGTGTGTGTGTGTGTTCTTTAATACGCGTTGGACTGTCAGTCTGAGGGTCCTGGGTTTGAATCTCGGTGCACCTGGTGGATAAAGGGTGGAGATTTTTCTGATCTCCCAGATCAGCATATGTGCAGACCTGCTAGTGCCTGAACCCCTTTCGTGTGTATGCGCACGCAGAAGATCAAATATGCACGTTAAAGATCCTGTAATCCATGTCAGCGTTCGGTGGGTTATGGAAACAAGAATATACCCAGCATGCACACCCCCGAAAACGGAGTATGGCTGCCTACATGGCAGGGTAAATAAATAAAAAACGGTCATACACGTAAAATGTTACATGTCTGTCTGAGTGTGTATGCGTATGCGTCTGAAATCTGATTGAATGACACAGGAAATGAATGATGAGCGCCCAGTGGCAGCCATCATTCGGCTCTACCCAGGTAGGCAGCCTGTGGTGCAAATGTCCCCGTGTATGTAAAGCGCTTAGAGCTTGGTTTCTCACCGAGGATAGGCGCTATATAAGTATCTACATCAATCAATCAATCAATCAGTCAATACTGCAATTTTATTAATTGTTATTTTTTAGGTATTGAGTGTTTTATTTTAATCCCAGACTGTGCCTAGTTTCTAGTATAGGACAAGGAGTCTTAATTTATTCATTCATTCATTATTATTAGTAGTAGTAGTAGTAGTGTTGGTGATTGTGGTGGTAGTAGTAGTAGCAGCAGTAGTATCATTGTTGTTATTATTATTACTGTCGTTGTTATCATTATTATCATCATCATCATCATCATTATTATTATTATTACTATTATTGTTGTTGTTATTGCCATTATTTATGTATTTGATTATTTAATTATTCGTCTATGTTATAAACTCTCTTTGATTTATGGGCTTATTTATTATTGTAACCTACTTGTTTATATTTGAAGGTCGTTTTACTTCGTTTTTAATAGTAATTTCTTATAACGAGTGTGAAATGGAGACTGATGGTGGGCACTTGGATATTTGATGCAGCTGAGATTGTGTGCTTCTGAGCATATGCAAATCAGCTGAATGGCTTATGTATGTCTATATTTGTACTATATAGAATTTAACTGTGTGCCACCACACCAAGCATCTCCTTTTAAGGACAATAAATTATCTTGTGATCTTGTATTTGTTTTCCTGTCAAAGAGGATTTTTCTACAGAATTTTGCCAGGGGACCGCTGTTGTTGCCGTGGGTTCTTTTATATGCGCTAAGTGCATGCTGCACACAGGACCTCAGTTTATCATCTTACCCAAATGACCAGTGTCCAGACCAACACTTGAGATCAATTGACGGGCGCAATAGCCGACTGGTTAAAGCATTGGACTGTCAATATGAGGGTCCCGGGTTCGAATCACGGTGACGGTGCCTGGTGGGTAAAGGGTGGAGATTTTTACGATCTCCCAGGTCAACATTTGTGCAGACCTGCTAGTGCCTGAACCCCCTTTGTGTGTATATGCAAGCAGAAGATCAAATACGCACGTTAAAGATCCTGTAATCCATGTCAGCGTTCGGTGGGTTATGGAAACAAGAACATACCCAGCATGCACACCCCCGAAAACGGAGTATGGCTGCCTACATGGCAGGGTAAAAACGGTCATACATGTAAAAGCCCACTCGTGTGCATACTAGTGAACGTGGGAGTTGCAGCCCACGAACGCAGAAGAAGAAGAAGAAGAAGAAGAGATCAATTGGAAGGGGAGAAAATACTTGTGAGTGTGGGACTGGAACCAGCGCTCAGATTCTCTCGCTTGCTAGGTGGACGCGTTACCTCTTGGCCAACACTCCACTGACAAAAGAGAAAAAGATGGAAGCAGACGTCTTGTGGTGGTTTGTGTACAGGTGTGTCAAACCGATCTGAGGTGGAAACCGGAGTGCAGCACATCATTGCTGACATCATGTGGTGGTTTGTGTACAGGTGTGTCAAACCGATCTGAGGTGGAAACCGGAGTGCAGCACATCATTGCTGACATCATGTGGTGGTTTGTGTACAGGTGTGTCAAACCGATCTGAGATGGAAACCGGAGTGCAGCACATCATTGCTGACATCATGTGGTGGTTTGTGTACAGGTGTGTCAAACCGATCCGAGGTGGAAACTGGAGTGCAGCACATCATTGCTGACATCATGTGGTGGTTTGTGTACAGGTGTGTCAGACCGATCTGAGGTGGAAACCGGAGTGCAGCACATCATTGCTGACATCATGTGGTGGTTTGTGTACAGGTGTGTCAAACCGATCTGAGGTGGAAACCGGAGTGCAGCACATCATTGCTGACATCATGTGGTGGTTTGTGTACAGGTGTGTCAAACCGATCTGAGGTGGAAACCGGAGTGCAGCACATCATTGCTGACATCATGTGGTGGTTTGTGTACAGGTGTGTCAAACCGATCTGAGGTGGAAACCGGAGTGCAGCACATCATTGCTGACATCATCGCCAAAGATAAGGAGGTCATGGAGGAAATCCGCAGAATGTGAGTGCTTCACGGTGTTTTGGTGAACTCTGTCATTTCTGTCTTTGTGTCTATATATCATTTCCAATTTAGTTTTATGGTACACACAGTCTCTGATGCGATTGTGTTTGTATACTGTTTCCAATTTAGTTTTATGGTACACACGGTCACTGATGTGTTTGTGTTTGTATACTATTTCCAGTTTAGTTTTGTGGTACACACGGTCACTGATGTGTTTGTGTTTGTATACTATTTCCAATTTAGTTTTGTGGTACACATGGTCACTGATGTGTTTGTGTTTGTATACTATTTCCAATTTAGTTTTGTGGTACACATGGTCACTGATGTGTTTGTGTTTGTATACTATTTCCAATTTAGTTTTGTGGTGCTTTTATGGTACACATGGCCACTGATGTGTTTGTGTTTGTATATCATTGCCAGTCTAGTTTTATGGTACACATGGCCACTGATGTGTTTGTGTTTGTATATCATTTCCAGTCTAGTTTTATGGTACACATGGCCACTGATGTGTTTGTGTTTGTATATACACATGGCCACTGATGTGTTTGTGTTTGTATATCATTGCCAATCTAGTTTTATGGTCACTGATGTGTTTGTGTTTGTATATCATTGCCAGTCTAGTTTTATGGTACACATGGCCACTGATGTGTTTGTACATTGTTTTCAGTTATGTATGTACTTTTTTGTGTAACAGACTATCCTTTTTTGCAATCTTTGTGACTGGTACACTGGGTAACAAAGATCACACACCATGTCTGTTAGGTTTCACACGACATGACAAGGCTGCATTTTACACATTTAAAATAAATCCCAGCATCAACCAGACTCAAGAGGTAGGAGACCTGCCGTGCTGGCCAGGAAATCTGAGCAGCACTCCCATCTGTGAAGTGGATGACCCTGGGGTGTATGGTGCCAGTCTTCCCATTTTAGCCTGTAGCTCTCTTAGCGCTGAAGAAAACACACCTCTGATGGGGATCAAACCTGCATCCTCCCAATCATCAGTCAATGACGCTGACCACTTCGCCACAGTGGCTGGTTACAGTTCTGATTTAGCAGCAGGGGATTTCCTGGCATTGATGCAGGTCTTCCAGTGAGCTGTGGCATTTCAGGTCTCCATTCACAACAGTGTCAGTCCTGTCAGGCATTCTGTTCTCCCATGAAGCAAATTGTTAGATTCAGCTGTTGGCAAATGATTTAACCCTTTGAGCCCTGAGTTCCTGAGCAATTTTAACCCTTTTTCCTGAGCTCCTGAGCCAAAATTTGCAAATAATTGGTATTTAATGTGTCACAGCAGATATAAAAAGAGTGCCCTGACCACCGCTTTACCGGTGGTAGAGAAAAATGACATAATGCCTAGCCACCGGTTGGGCGGTGTGTAAACACTTGTGTCGTGTTTTGCTATTGGTTGACTTATATTGAAATCGATCTTTTTTATCCAAAGCACATGCACAAAACACAGTGAAAAGGCACGACCATGTTGGTACTACGTTTGCTGACGTCAGAATATTACGGTTTTTCTGATTGGCTCTTCAATATAAGTCAACCAATAGCAAAACACGACAAGTGTTTACGCACCACTCATCCGGTGGCTAGGCATTATGTCATTTTTCTCTACCACCGGTAAAGCGGTGGTCAGGGCTCAAAGGGTTAAGGGCAGGCCTTTTTATTTCTCATGTGCAGTCATTATCATATTGCCCATCATTTAAGTGATGCGATTGTTGACCATAATGTTACCCATGTTTGTGGTTTGCTGGCAGATGTACGACGTCTCAGGTTGTCCTGCAAAGCAAGCAGTCCAAGAGCTGCAGCACTGACACCAAGAACAGCAGCAGAACAAAGGTGGATGCCAGCAAGGACAAGGTGAAGAAAGAGGCGGCCGGCAAGAAGCCCTCCAACAACAGCTTCAAGTTTGAACAGTACTTTGACTTCCAGTGCTGCGTCAGAACCATCAAGCCGCACCAGGTGAGAATCCAATCATCACAAAGGGCCGTTTCAGCACCGCACCAGGTGAGAATCCAATCATCACAAAGGGCCATTTCAGCACCGCACCAGGTGAGAATCCAATCATCACAAAGGGCCATTTCAGCACCGCACCAGGTGAGAATTCAATCATCACAAAGGGCCATTTCAGCACCGCACCAGGTGAGAATCCAATCATCACAAAGGGCCATTTCAGCACCGCACCAGGTGAGAATCCAATCATCACAAAGGGCCGTTTCAGGACCGCACCAGGTGAGAATCCAATCATCACAAAGGGCCGTTTCAGCACCACACCAGGTGAGAATCCAATCATCACAAAGGGCCGTTTCAGCACCGCACCAGGTGAGAATCCAATCATCACAAAGGGCCGTTTCAGCACCACACCAGGTAAGAATAGAATCATGTTACTTTTTCCCCAGACAGCTGCGCAGGGCCATTTCAGGACCGCACATGGTGAGTTTCAGTTTCAAGGTGTCACTAGGTGAGAGTTTCAGTTTCATTTTTGAGGTGTCAGAGCATGCAGGTAGATCCATATACACTACTCCAGATCTGCTGTAAACTGAAACTGCTGAAAATGAAAATACAGGAGCAGGTGTCTGACCTTCACATCAACCAACCTGCTGATATGGCCATGAGAGCCTATCCAGGTGAGAGGGGACACATGTATAATGTGTTATTATTGATACTTATATAATACCTATCTTTGGTCAGTGACCAAGCGCTAAGCACTTTTCAAACACAAAATCATTTGCACAGCAGACTGCCTACCTGGGTACAGCAGACTGCCTACCTGGGTACAGACTGCCTACCTGGGCACAAACTGCCTACCTGGGTACAGCAGACTGCCTATCTGGGTACAGACTGCCTACCTGGGTACAGACTGCCTACCTGCGTACAGCAGACTGCCTACCTGGGTACAGACTGCCTACCTGGGTACAGACTGCCTACCTGGGCACAGACTGCCTACCTGGGTACAGCAGACTGCCTACCTGGGTACAGACTGCCTACCTGGGTACAGACTGCCTACCTGGGTACAGCAGACTGCCTACCTGGGTACAGACTGCCTACCTGGGTACAGACTGCCTATCTGGGTACAGACTGCCTACCTTGGGTAGCAGACTGCCTATCTGGGTACAGACTGCCTACAGACTGCCTATCTGGGTACAGACTGCCTATCTGGGTACAGACTGCCTACCTGGGTACAGACTGCCTACCTGGGTACAGCAGACTGCCTATCTGGGTACAGACTGCCTACAGACTGCCTACCTGGGTACAGCAGACTGCCTATCTGGGTACAGACTGCCTATCTGGGTACAGACTGCCTACCTGGGCACAGACTGCCTACCTGGGTACAGACTGCCTATCTGGGTACAGACTGCCTACCTGGGCACAGACTGCCTACCTGGGTACAGCAGACTGCCTACCTGGGTACAGCAGACTGCCTATCTGGGTACAGCAGACTGCCTACCTGGGTACAGCAGACTGCCTACCTGGGTACAGACTGCCTACCTGGGTACAGACTGCCTACCTGGGTACAGCAGACTGCCTACCTGGGCACAGCAGACTGCCTATCTGGGTACAGACTGCCTACTTGGGTACAGACTGCCTATCTGGGTACAGACTGCCTACAGACTGCCTATCTGGGTACAGACTGCCTATCTGGGTACAGACTGCCTATCTGGGTACAGACTGCCTACCTGGGCACAGACTGCCTACCTGGGTACAGCAGACTGCCTATCTGGGTACAGACTGCCTACCTGGGTACAGCAGACTGCCTACCTGGGTACAGACTGCCTACCTGGGCACAGACTGCCTACCTGGGTACAGCAGACTGCCTACCTGGGCACAGACTGCCTACCTGGGTACAGACTGCCTACCTGGGTACAGCAGACTGCCTATCTGGGTACAGACTGCCTACCTGGGTACAGACTGCCTACCTGGGTACAGACTGCCTACCTGGGTACAGCAGACTGCCTATCTGGGCACAGACTGCCTACCTGGGTACAGACTGCCTACCTGGGTACAGACTGCCTATCTGGGTACAGACTGCCTACCTGGGTACAGACTGCCTAACTGGGCACAGCAGACTGCCTACCTGGGTACAGACTGCCTACCTGGGCACAGCAGACTGCCTACCTGGGTACAGCAGACTGCCTACCTGGGCACAGACTGCCTACCTGGGCACAGACTGCCTATCTGGGGGCAGCAGACTGCTTACCTGGGTACAGACTGCCTACCTGGGCACAGACTGCCTACCTGGGTACAGCAGACTGCCTACCTGGGCACAGACTGCCTACCTGGGTACAGACTGCCTACCTGGGCACAGACTGCCTACCTGGGCACAGCAGACTGCCTATCTGGGCACAGACTGCCTACCTGGGTATAGACTGTCTACCTGGGCACAGACTGCCTACCTGGGTACAGACTGTCTACCTGGGCACAGAATGCCTACCTGGGTACAGCAGACTGCCTACCTGGGTACAGACTGTCTACCTGGGCACAGAATGCCTACCTGGGTACAGCAGACTGCCTATCTGGGTACAGACTGCCTACCTGGGTACAGCAGACTGCCTATCTGGGTACAGACTGCCTACCGGGTACAGCAGACTGCCTACCTGGGCACAGCAGACTGCCTACCTGGGTACAGACTGCCTACCTGGGTACAGACTGCCTACCTGGGTACAGCAGACTGCCTACCTGGGTACAGACTGCCTACCTGGGTACAGACTGCCTACCTGGGCACAGACTGCCTACCTGGGCACAGCAGACTGCCTACCTGGGTACAGCAGACTGCCTACCTGGGCACAGACTGCCTACCTGGGCACAGACTGCCTACCTGGGCACAGCAGACTGCCTACCTGGGCACAGACTGCCTACCTGGGTACAGCAGACTGCCTACCTGGGTACAGACTGCCTACCTGGGCACAGCAGACTGCCTACCTGGGTACAGACTGCCTACCTGGGCACAGCAGACTGCCTACCTGGGTACAGACTGCCTACCTGGGTACAGCAGACTGCCTACCTGGGTACAGATTGCCTACCTGGGTACAGCAGACTGCCTACCTGGGTACAGACTGCCTACCTGGGTACAGCCTACCTGGGTACAGCAGACTGCCTACCTGGGTACAGACTGCCTACTTGGGTACAGACTGCCTACCTGGGTACAGCAGATTGCCTACCTGGGTACAGCAGCCTCCCTATCTGGGTAGAATTGACTGACAGCTGCCCTCAGGTGCTCATCATTCGTTTCCAGTGTAATTTAGAAAGCTTTTCAGTTACATTCACACACACACATATATATGATAGTGGATTTTTTCTTCAGAATTTTGCCAAGGGCAACAGGTTTGTTTCCGTGCGTTCTTTAATTTTGTTTGGTGTATGCTGAACATGGAACCTCAGTCTGTTTAGTCTCACCTGAATGACTAGGATCCAGACCACCACTCAGGGTCCAGTGAAGGGGGAGCAGATTGTGGTGAGTGTGGGACTGGATCCTGCAGGCTGGCAGACCTGAAGCTGATACACTATTTTTATTCTTTATTTGTCTGTTGAAGAATTGTTCAGGATGTTTCAGGGACCTGCCCAGTGTGCGTGCACTGTGTCGTTTTCATTTCCAAATCAACAGGGACGCATGTTTATGTGTTGTCTGGAGCACTGCGTCGTTTTCATTTCCAGATCAACAGGGACGCATGTTTATGTGTTGTCTGGAGCACTGCGTCTTTTTCATTTACAGATCAACAGGGAGACATGTTTATGTGTTGTCTGGAGCACTGCGTCGTTTTCATTTCCAGATCAACAGGGACGCATGTTTATGTGTTGTCTGGAGCATTGCGTCGTTTTCATTTCCAAATCAACAGGGACGCATGTTTATGTGTTGTCTGGAGCATTGCGTCGTTTTCATTTCCAAATCAACAGGGACGCATGTTTATGTGTTGTCTGGAGCACTGGTGTGTACTTTTGCTGTTTGTCTCATTGTGTTTTGTTTCACCAAAAATACCCGCCCTCCTAGAATTCAGCAATTTCAAGTCCAGTTTTACTTTCAGTTTCTCAAAGAGGCGTCACTGCGTTCATACAAATCCATATATCCTACCCCACATCTGCTTGGCAGGTGCCTGACCAGCAGCGTAACCCAACATGCTCAGTCAAGCCTTGAGTGCCTGCATATATATTTGGGTACCTACCATAGTGGATTTCTTGTACAGAATTTTCCCAGAGTACAACACTCATTGTTGCCATGGGTTCTTTTCCAGTGCACCAAGTGCGTGCTGGACACGGGACCCCGGTTTATCATCTCATTGGAACGACTATTGATGCTCAGTTTGATTTTCCAGTCAGTCAAACTTTGGTGAAAAGGCAAGAGCAGAATTCGAACCCAGGCCCTCACGGACTTTGTATTGGCAGACGAGCATCTTAACCTTTCTGCCACTTTCCTCCTAGAATTCTTCAGGCTGCTGAAACTGAAAATTGATTGACTGGTTGCTTCTCAATCTTATACAGTCTTCAGAAGACAAACACACAACTGGGTTTTTTTTTGTTGGTTTTATTTACATTGCGTCTCCTGTAATACAAAGTAAATGGATTTCACTTTCAGTCTGTTACAGTACAGTATATCAGTACATATCTGTATGTCTATCCATCTATCTCTGTCTCTGTCTGTCTGTCTGTCTCTCTCTCTATATATATTGCGCATGTGTGTGTGTGTGTGTGTGTGTATATATGAATGTATATAATAATATATATATAGGTAGATGGACAGATAGGCATAACAGATAGGCATAGATATGTACTGATATTATATATATATATATATATATAGAGAGAGAGAGAGAGATGATAAAAAAGAAAACAAAAAACAACAACACTGTCCGACAGCAAATATTGTGGTGCTTGCCTTCTTCAATGCTTGTGAATGAAAGTGACGTATTATAGAAACACGTCATCACTACGATATATATATATATATATATATATATATATATATATATATATAGAGAGAGAGAGAGAGAGACACACACACACACACAACATTTTTGCTTCCAGATTCTCGCCATCAACAGAGGGGAAGAGCAGAAAGTGCTGACGGTCAAAATCAACATGCCCGATGGTGTGAAGGTTCAATTCTCTCAGTTTGTGCATCGCAAGTTTGTCCGGCACTTCTTCCCTCCTCCCTGCTGCTCCCTTATTGAGAAGAGCATCGAGGACAGCTTTGACCGCCTCATACAGCCCCAGATGTGTCGTCATATCAGGTAGGACAGCCTTGACCCAGATGTGTTGCCATATCAGGTAGGTCAACTTTGATCGCCTCATACAGCCCCAGATGTGTCGTCATATCAGGTAGGACAGCCTTGACCCAGATGTGTCGCCATATCAGGTAGGTCAACTTTGATCGCCTCATACAGCCCCAGATGTGTCGTCATATCAAGTAGGACAGCCTTGACCCAGATGTGTCGCCATATCAGGTAGGACAGCCTTGACCCAGATGTGTCGCCATATCAGGTAGGTCAACTTTGATCGCCTCATACAGCCCCAGATGTGTCGCCATGTCAGGTAGGTCAACTTTGTTCATCTCATACAGCCCCAGATCTGTCGCCATGTCAGGTAGGACAGCCTTGACCCAGATGTGTCGCCATGTCAGGTAGGACAGCCTTGACCCAGATGTGTCGCCATGTCAGGTAGGTCAACTTTGTTCGCCTCATACAGCCCCAGATGTGTCGCCATGTCAGGTAGGTCAACTTTGTTTGCCTCATACAGCCCCAGATGTGTCGTCATATCAGGTAGGACAGCCTTGATGGCTGCATACAGCCTCATGTGTGTCTACATGTCAGTTGTGTTAGTGGTTTAGTGAATGAGTACAAAGTCAGGCTCTTTTGTCAGCCTGGGATGGGCTGTAATTACCCATGAGTGTTTTCAGTGTAATCTTGATAATAATGATGATAATAGTTTAAGCTGTCTAGCACCTTTCCGTGTCGAACATCTTCAGTTGCGCTGTAAATGTAAAATGCAACATGTAAAACATGCATCTAAACACTAAGAGTGCTGGATTCTCATCCAGGAATCTTGAGGTGGATCCCTGGTTTTGGCGCACCTGGTGGGTTAAGGGTGGAGATTTTTCCAGTCTCTCAGGTCAGCACACGTGTAGACTTGCTAATGCCTGAGCCCCCTTCATATGTATACACACAGAAAATCAAATATGCTTGTTAGGGATCATGTAATTCATGTCCGTATTTGGTGGGTTATGGGAACAACAACATACCCAGTATGCATACCCCTGAAAATGGATTATGGCTGCCTACACGGCAGGGTAAAAGAAAAAAACAACAACAAAAAACAAATGGTCATACACATAAAAAGTTATGTGTTTGTGCATGCGTGACTTGAACCTGACTGAGTGACACAGGAAACGAATGATGAGCACCCAAAGGCAGCTCTGTCGTCAGCTTGACCCAGGTAGGCAGCCTGTCGTGCAAATGACTCCATGTTTTTTTTTTATAAAGTGATTAGAGCTTGATCTCTGACCAAGGATAGGCGTTATATAAGTATCCATATCATCATCATCATCATCTTGGTTGCATGACCCTGCACAGACGTCCAACAAAACTGTTCATTCACAGACAAAAATATTTATGCGCAACACTCATCATACATATTATACATGAAAAAAAAAATCAAATGATGCACATATCATATCATAATACTTATTTAATTACACATACTTAACCGTGACCCAACTAGTGCAGACTCCGGCAGGGGTCTGACATTCCTGTCCTGTGCAAACTACTATCCGCCTATGCGGAGAAAATGAAACTACGGCCGATAACCTCCCGGAAGTAGGTAACCTACCCTTTGTCCCGCTGGCTAGCGCCCTCTTTTTCCGGCAGCCATTATTACTCATGTTCCTGTGCTCTCCATACGGCTAAGTTTTTTGTATTTTCTGTCTGTCTGTCGATTCTCCGGCATTCTTGTTTGTTGTCAAATTTTGTCTCGAACCAGGTCATATAATTATATGGTTCGATTGGGATCATGCGCTACTGACAGAACAGAGTGTAGCACAAGTGTAAGTGATGTCAGATGAGAAAGACAAAGATAAACAACTGACGTATGGATACATTATTATATCAGTGTGTGTAAATGAGGATCTCTCTCTAAATATACAACTACATGACAGTCAAGGAAAACTGGTGCAGGTAAACAGGTGAATAAGTGTGTGTGTGTGCTTGGGTGTTTTTTTTTATGCTTTAAACCTTTGAGCCCCGACCACTGCTTTACCGGTGGAAGAGAAAAATGACAAAATGCCTAGCCACCAGTTGAGCGGTGCGTAAACACTTGTGTCGTGTTTTGCTATTGGTTGACTTACATTGAAGAGCCAATCAGAAAAACCGTAATATTCTGACATCAGCAAATGCAGTACCAACATGGCCGCGCCTTTTCACTGTGTTTTGTGCATGTGCTTTGGATAAAAAAGATCGATTTCAGTATAAGTCACCGGTAAAGCGGTGGTCAGGGCACTCTTTTCATATCTGCCATGACACATTATATACCAATTATTTGCAAATTTTGGCTAAGGAGCTCAGGCAGAAGGGTTAAAATTGCTCAGGAACTCAGGGCTCAAAGGGTTAAAATCTTTTATGTCAGTTTAACACTCTGTACCCTGAGTACTGAATTATCCCCAACACCTGCTTGCTTCCCTTTGACTGCTTGTGGATATTTCTGTACTGCAGTGGGCACGTTCAGTATCACTTTCTCAATCAGTCGTATTCTCAGTCGGTGCTTTTAGCTTGTTGGCTTTAGCCTCTACTTCGTTTAAAAGTGTTTTCAGGGGAAATGAGTATGCTTCTGATGATGTTCTGTGTGTGTTGTCTGTGAACCATTGATGTGACAGTGCACTCAGCTGTTGTAGGGCTGTTCCATGTTGTGTGGGAAACATGGCTGTGACAGTGTTGTAGGGCTGGTCCATGTTGTGTGTGAAGCATGGCTGTGACAGTGTTGTAGGGCTGGTCCATGTTGTGTGGGAAACATGGCTGTGACAGTGTTGTAGGTCTGGTCCATGTTGTGTGGGAAACATGGCTGTGACAGTGTTGTAGGGCTGGTCCATGTTGTGTGTGAAACATGGCTGTGACAGTGTTGTAGGGCTGGTCCATGTTGTGTGTGAAACATGGCTGTGACAGTGTTGTAGGGCTGGTCCATGTTGTGTGTGAAGCATGGCTGTGACAGTGTTGTAGGGCTGGTCCATGTTGTGTGTGAAACATGGCTGTGACAGTGCACACAGCTGTTGTAGGGCTGGTCCATGTTGTGTGTGAAACATGGCTGTGACAGTGTTGTAGGGCTGGTCCATGTTGTGTGTGAAGCATGGCTGTGACAGTGTTGTAGGGCTGGTCCATGTTGTGTGTGAAACATGGCTGTGATAGTGTTGTAGGGCTGTTACATGTTGTGTGGGAAACATGGCTGTGACAGTGTTGCAGGGCTGGTCCGTGTGGTGTGTGAAACATGGCTGTGACAGTGTTGTAGGTCTGGTCCATGTTGTGTGTGAAACATGGCTGTGACAGTGTTGTAGGGCTGGTCCATGTTGTGTGTGAAACATGGCTGTGACAGTGTTGTAGGGCTGGTCCATGTTGTGTGTGAAGCATGGCTGTGACAGTGTTGTAGGGCTGGTCCATGTTGTGTGTGAAACATGGCTGTGACATTGTTGTAGGGCTGGTCCATGTTGTGTGTGAAACATGGCTGTGACAGTGTTGTAGGGCTGGTCCATGTTGTGTGTGAAGCATGGCTGTGATAGTGTTGTAGGGCTGGTCCATGTTGTGTGTGAAACATGGCTGTGACAGTGTTGTAGGGCTGGTCCATGTGTGTGAAACATGGCTGTGACAGTGCACACAGCTGTTGTAGGACTGGTCCACAGACACTGCAGTGCAGCTGCACTGATGGGGTACACAGTGTTCAGTGCACTGAGCGGAGGTTGGTGCACAATGTCCCCAGGTCGGAGCAGACGAAGGCTGCGGAGAAAGCGTCCATCGAGGTGTTTGGAAACAACCTGCACCGCCTGTTGCTGACCTCACCCGTCAAGGGCAAAACCGTCCTGGGGGTCGACCCAGGGTTCACCAATGGCTGCAAGACGGCAGTGGTCTCCCCTACAGGTAACAGGTGGAGGGGCGTCCACACAGGAAGCCTGAGATTCTTAGTGTGCAGGATCGAATCCCACTCGACACAATTTTTCTGCCCCTTTCACTAGACCCTGAGTCTGGACACTAGTCATTCTGATGTGATGATAAACCTAGGTCCTGTGTGTGGCATGCACTTTGTGCAGGTATGTCCATCATGTCCATCTGCATTCAGGAAACTTGAGTGTCCCCACCCCAACCCTTTTTTTTCTTTTTCTTTTTTTTCTGCTGGAGAGGTGTAAGCTAAAGAATGGTTGGAAAGATAGACAGGTGCACAGAAAAAGATACACAGAAAAAGAGATAACAGACAGAGAAGAATAGAGAACTGGCTTTGGAGCCCAGTGCAGTTTGTGCTGATGAGTTGTGCAGTTTGTGTGTTGATGAGTTGTGCAGTTTGTGTGTGTGCTGATGAGTTGTGCAGTTTGTGTGTTGATGAGTTGTGCAGTTTGTGTGTTGATGAGTTGTGCAGTTTGTATGTTGTTGAGTTGTGCAGTTTGTGTGTTGATGGGTTGTGCAGTTTGTGTGCTGATGAGTTGTGCAGTTTGTGTGTGCTGATGAGTTGTGCAGTTTGTGTGTTGATGAGTTGTGTTGATGAGTTGTGCAGTTTGTGTGTTGATGGGTTGTGCAGTTTGTGTGTTGATGAGTTGTGTGTTGATGAGTTGTGCAGTTTGTGTGTTGATGAGTTGTGCAGTTTGTGTGTTGATGGGTTGTGTGTTGATGAGTTGTGCAGTTTGTGTGTTGATGGGTTGTGCAGTTTGTGTGTTGATGAGTTGTGTGTTGATGAGTTGTGCAGTTTGTGTGTTGATGAGTTGTGTTGATGAGTTGTGCAGTTTGTGTGTTGATGGGTTGTGTGTTGATGAGTTGTGTGTTGATGAGTTGTGCAGTTTGTGTGTTGATGAGTTGTGTGTTGATGAGTTGTGCAGTTTGTGTGTTGATGAGTTGTGCAGTTTGTGTGTTGATGAGTTGTGTGTTGATGAGTTGTGCAGTTTGTGTGTTGATGAGTTGTGTGTTGATGAGTTGTGCAGTTTGTGTGTTGATGAGTTGTGCTGTTTGTGTTGATGAGTTGTGCAGTTTGTGTGCTGATGAGTTGTGTGTTGATGAGTTGTGCAGTTTGTGTGTTGATGAGTTGTGCAGTTTGTGTGCTGATGAGTTGTGTGTTGATGAGTTGTGCAGTTTGTGTGTTGATGAGTTGTGCAGTTTGTGTGTTGATGAGTTGTGCAGTTTGTGTGCTGATGGGTTGTGTGTTGTTGAGTTGTGCAGTTTGTGTGTTGATGAGTTGTGTGTTGTTGAGTTGTGCAGTTTGTGTGCTGATGAGTTGTGCAGTTTGTGTGTTGTTGAGTTGTGCAGTTTGTGTGTTGTTGAGTTGTGCAGTTTGTGTGTTGATGAGTTGTGCAGTTTGTGTGTTGTTGAGTTGTGCAGTTTGTGTGCTGATGAGTTGTGCAGTTTGTGTGTTGTTGAGTTGTGCAGTTTGTGTGTTGTTGAGTTGTACAGTTTGTGTGTTGTTGAGTTGTGCAGTTTGTGTGTTGATGGGTTGTGCAGTTTGTGTGTTGATGAGTTGTGCAGTTTGTGTGTGCTGATGAGTTGTGCAGTTTGTGTGTTGTTGAGTTGTGCAGTTTGTGTGTGCTGATGAGTTGTGCAGTTTGTGTGTTGATGGGTTGTGCAGTTTGTGTGTTGTTGAGTTGTGCAGTTTGTGTGTTGATGAGTTGTGCAGTTTGTGTGTTGTTGAGTTGTGCAGTTTGTGTGTTGATGAGTTGTGCAGTTTGTGTGTTGTTGAGTTGTGCAGTTTGTGTGTCACAGCTGTTCAGCGCTTGACGTTTAGTTCATCTGAGGAGCGAACTTGACCCTGCATTCAACTCAGGAGGGAAAAGCGCCGCCTAAAAATAACACGCTACCGCCGGAAGGGTTGGAGCTTTAACTTGGAAGAACTGAGAGCACAAAACGCTACGACTTCTCTTTCACGTTGCGCCTCCAGCCGTTATCAGCTGTTGGGAGGGAGAAAGACCAGTGTGCTGTTCCGCGCGATGGCAGCGGCCACAGGGAGAAAACAACACCTCTTCGTTAACTTTTGATAACACACTGCTTGTCAACGCAATCGCTTAATAAATAGTATGGTTTGAAAGAGCACAGTCTTAGCTTTAAAACGATAGGAAACTCAAATGTGAACATCCGATTATTTTTCTCAGGATAACTGTTTGAAAAAAGCAGGTATGCTTACCACCAGTTTGGTAACATGCATTTTGACACATTTTTAACACACTGAATCTAATCTCACATATTTCGCTCAACACAGACAATACATTCCATGCACAGCATTACACATCAGCATGCCTCTCACTAACCTGTGTTGATGGCTGGAAATTCTGAAGGAAGCTGTGGCGTGTTAAAGATCACAACTGTTTTGCAGCTTGTACAAGTACTCCACAGGCACACTGATTCAGTCATTCACGCACATTGAAGAAAACCACAGCCACGTGTATGGGGTGTGGATGGCAGTTTGTTCTGGCGGTTTGTAAGAAAAATTCCTGCTGGTTTGTGTGTGTGTGTGTGTGTGTGTGTGTGTGTGTGTGTGTGTGTGTGTGTGTTAAATCTAGAACTGTTAAAATGGTAGTCTTCATCACACAGTCATTGGCAGTAACCACTTTGTTATTCTGCCAGAAGTAAGGACTGACACAGCATTAAAAAGTACTTGCCATAAATTGCCTATCACGTGGTCAAGTGTGGAGCTGCAAGCAGGTTACTACTTTTCACTCTTCACCCCCAGCAAGCTGGAAGGGCTAGCTTGCCCTGACTCTACGTAAGGCAGAGCCTGGCCACACATGCACGAAAAAAAAAATAGTGAGTTGGGAAAGGGATACAGAACTGGGGTGGTGAGAGGGGAGGGGAGAGGGATGGGGGTTCCAGATGTGAGAGAGGGGGCAGGGGTGGTGACGTAAAGAGAGAGAGAGATGAATGAGGTTGAAACAAACAAAAAAAGCAGAGAGAGAAATATATATATATATATATAGAGAGAGAGAGAGAATAAACAGAAACAAAGAACAACAGGAGATGGGAGGTGAAAAAGAAACAGTGAAATAAAATAAAATAAAAAAAAGAAGAAAGAACGAGAGAATGAGATGGAAGAAAACAGGATGAAAGAAAGAAAGAAAGGGATGAAGGAGAGAAAGAGAAGGAAGGAAACAGCATGAAAGAAAGAGAGGGAAGAAAACAGAAAGAAAGAGAGGGGAGAAAGCAGCACTGACGAAAGAAAGAGAGAGAAGGAAACAGAACGAAAGAAAGGAAGGGATGAAGGAGAAGGAGAGAAAGAGAGGGAAGGAAACAGCGCGAAAGAAAGGAAGGGATGAAGGAGAGAAAGAGAGGGAAAGAAACAGCACGAAAGAAAGACAGGGAAGAAAACAGAATGAAAGAAAGGAATGGAAGAAAGAAATGTGAGAGAACAGAATGTGAAGGAAAACCAAACTCACGGTACTTCTGCTATGAAAAAAACCACACCACCGCCAGTCACAATTGTCACCACAGTTCTCTCAAGTAAATGCTGCTATCTTAAAAAATATTTACCAGCCAAGGAAAGTACTACCACCATCAAAAAGATAAGTGTCCGCTCTTTCCAATGGTGCAAAACAATGCCGCAGAAATACGAGTATGCTCACCAGCCCACTCAAAAGAGGCGCGCAAATTGCCACGCTTTAATAGAAGACAAAGAAGGGTCAGTGACGGGTTAGCAGGCACAGCAGCTGGTACTTATCAGTGCAGTGTCTGGCACTATCAGGCCTTAGGGGGATCTCGCAGTCAGCTAAGTGTGTGGTTCTGCTTATAGCCTGGACAGCAGTGGTGTTGTTGAGTTGTGCAGTTTGTGTGTTGTTGAGTTGTGCAGTTTGTGTGTTGATGGGTTGTGCAGTTTGTGTGTTAATGAGTTGTGCAGTTTGTGTGTTGATGAGTCGTGCAGTTTATGTGTTGATGAGTCGTGCAGTTTATGTGTTGATGAGTCGTGCAGTTTATGTGTTGATGGGCATGGGGTGATTGGGAACGTTCATGTTCTTCATTTTTTACATTCATTATCACTTGTTTTCGCTTGTTACATTAATGATTTCCCCTTTTACATAGCCCATTAAGTAATGTTTTTTTTAAATTGTACTCCTGTTTATTTCAACTGTTCATTTGGATGCCATCCTCCATCTGTTGTGTTTTCCCCATCCCACAATACGGTTCTCCAATCTTCTCTACCTTTTATTTATTGATTTTTAAATATCATTCGCTGATGCTTTCACTAGGTTTCTACTGTCATCAGTATGTGTGATGGGGCACTGAACAAAGTCCTGCCCCAAATTATTGGCTGGTGAAAATTTTCATCTCAGTGATTTGGGTGTGATTGGTCATATTTGAAATTTGTAGGATTACCTTGGTGTGTGTGTGTGTGTGCGTGTGCGTACGTGTGTGCATGTGTGTGTACATGTGCGTGCGTGTGCATGCGTATGCGTGCGTGTGCATGTGTGTGTGTGTGTGTGCGTGTGTGTGAGTGTCTTTTGTGTGTGTTTCTTGTATGTCTTCATGTGCTGTAAATTGCTGTTATGCATTATTGTGTATGTGTTGTTTTATATGAGATGCTTAGAGTCCATTATTATGATGATTTTGCTACATGTAACATTTTTTATAAGTACTATATGTCACTATTATTATCATCATTATTATTCTCAACGCTCCACCTTGACCTGTGCAGGCCAGGTGTTACACACTCAGGTGCTATATCTCCATGACTACAAGGCCAACAAACTGGCGGAGAACCACAAACTTATCTCCCTCATCAAAACACACAGGTGATATAAGTGTACACTGTCGTCTGTGTGTGCTTGTGTGTGTGTTTGTGCATGTGTGCGTGTGCGTGAGAGAAGCATGAGAACCAGTCAACATCGCCCAGTTAAAGTTAACATAAAAAAAGCGTAGCTGTAATATTGACGGACCACCTGATCCTCACCATGGCGACAGACATGTGGCCAGGTATCAGGCAGTCAGCAAGGAAAATCTATAGCATATGAAGAAAAATCTATAGCACATGAAGGAAAATCTATAGCACATGAAGGAAAATCTATTGCACATGAAGGAAAATCTGTCGCACATGAAGGAAAGTCTATTGCACATGAAGGAAAGTCTATTGCACATGAAAGAAAGTCCATAGCACAATAAGGAAAATCTACAGCACATTTAGAAAAATCTGTAGCACATTAATGAAAATCCATAGGACATTAATGAGAATCAATAGCATGTTAAGGAGAATCTATAGCACAGTAAGGGAAATGTGTAGCGCATTAAGTTGTTTCTCAAGGAGGCGTCACTGCGTTCAGACAAATCCATAAGCTCGACACTACATCTGTTAGGCAGATATCCGACAGCAGCATAACCCAACGTGCTTGTCATTAAGGATTGCACATAAAGGAAAATCTACAATCCATGTTTGTGCTCTGTTGGTTGTGAAAACAAGAACATGCCCGGCCTGCACCCCCCCCTGAAAATGGAGTATGACTGCCTACATGGCGTGGAGGGGGGGGAGTTGGGGGGGGGGGGGGGGTGAAAGTGGCCACACACATAAAATCCCACTCATGTATATGAGTGAACATGGGAGTTGCAGCCAACGAAAGAAGAAGGTATTCATGGCTTTGTTGCTTTCTTTCTGTAAGTGGTGTGCTGTTTGTGGTCCTGCTGCATCCTTTCCTGGCTGAAACTCTTGGAATGAATGAATGAATGAATGAAGGAATGAATGAAGGAATGAATGAATGAATGAATGAATGAATGAATCTTTATTTTCCAATGGTGAAGATTTAGCACTTTGGCCGACTTACGCATCTACCGTTGTTCTAAGAGACACACAAACATGTACGCATATAAATGTGGTTATACTTAATACTTAATACATGTATAATGTACGAGTATAACACAGCGTCAAACTGAGAGACGCAACATTGCTCACATCTGTACGGAACGGAAGCGAGTAACGCACACACGCACACACACACACACACACACACACACACACACACACACCAAGGGAAAAACAACAACAAAACCCTAGCATGAATGCTACACATGAATGATTCAAGTGAAATTAACACAGAAAAGTAATGATAAATTTTTTTTTTTTTTTTAACAAGGCAGATTTCAAGGCAACTCTTGTAGTACAGTTAACAAGGCTGATTTCAAGGCAACTCTTGTAGTACAGTTAACAAGGCTGATTTCAAGGCAACTCTTGTAGTACAGTTAACAAGGCTGATTTCAAGGCAACTTTGGAGAAGTCCTGAGCTGACCAGGTGACACCCGTGTTAAACCACAGGCAGTTTGATGAAAAAGAAAAACAACTCGCTTTTCATTATGTAGATTGTATATTAAATGGATAGATTTGCTAAAGCAGCTTTCACAATGTTGATCTCAATACTTTCTAAAACTCAAAGTGTTATTTAAGTTTCAGATGAATTTTTCTCAGAACTTCTCACAAAAGGGACAGCCAGTTTTGGCAGGCAACAAGGCTGATTTCAAGGCAACTTTCGTTGTACAGTTAACAAAGCTGATTTCAAGGCAAGTCTCATTGTACATTAACAAAGCTGATTTCAAGGCAAGTCTCGTTGTACATTAACAAGGCTGATTTCAAGGCAAGTCTCGTTGTACATTAACAAGGCTGATTTCAAGGCAAGTCTCATTGTACAGTTAACAAGGCTGATTTCAAGGCAACTTTTGTTGTACAGTTAACAAGGCTGATTTCAAGGCAACTCTTGTAGTACAGTTAACAAGGCTGATTTCAAGGCAACTCTTGTAGTACAGTTAACAAGGCTGATTTCAAGGGAACTCTTGTAGTACAATTAACAAGGCTGATTTCAAGGGAACTCTTGTAGTACAGTTAACAAGGCTGATTTCAAGGCAAGTCTTGTTGTACATTAACAAGGCTGATTTCAAGGCAAGTCTCGTTGTACAGTTAACAAGGCTGATTTCAAGACAAGTCTCGTACAGTTAACAAGGCTGATTTAAGGGCAAGTCTCGTTGTACATTAACAAAGCTGATTTAAAGGCAAGTCTCGTTGTACATTAACAAGGCTGATTTCAAGGCAAGTCTCGTTGTACAGTTAACAAGGCTGATTTCAAGACAAGTCTCGTACAGTTAACAAGGCTGATTTAAGGGCAACTCTTGTTGTACAGTTAACAAGGCTGATTTCAAGACAAGTCTCGTACAGTTAACAAGGCTGATTTCAAGGCAGCTCTTGTAGTACAGTTAACAAGGCTGATTTCAAGGCAACTTTTGTTGTGCAATTAACAAGGCTGATTTCAAGGCAAGTCTTGTAGTACAGATAACAAGGATTTCAAGGCAACTTTCGTTGTACAGTTAACAAGGCTGATTTCAAGGCAAGTCTTGTAGTACAGATAACAAGGATTTCAAGGCAACTTTCGTTGTACAGTTAACAAGGCTGATTTCAAGGCAACTCTTGTTGTACAGTTAACAAGGCTGATTTCAAGGCAACTTTCATTGTACAGTTAACAAGGTTGATTTCAAGGCAACTCTTGTAGTACATTAACAAGGCTGATTTCAAGGCAAGTCTTGTTGTACAGATAACAAGGCTGATTTCAAGGCAAGTCTTGTTGTACAGTTAACAAGGCTGATTTCAAGGCAAGTCTCGTTGTATAGTTAACAAGGCTGATTTCAAGGTAGCTCTTGTTGTACAGTTAACAAGGCTGATTTCAAGGTAGCTCTTGTTGTACAGTTAACAAGGCTGATTTCAGGACAGCTTAAACAAAATAGAAGAAAAAAAAAAGAGGGTAAAATTATATCAGAGATAGTAAAGTGATGGAACGGATGTTTCATTTTCATTACAGGTGTGAGATAATAGCCATCGGCAATGGGAAAGCCTGTCGAGAAACAGAGCAGAGGGTGTCCGATCTGATCGTTCAGAACAGCTTTCCCTTGTCTGTGGTGTACTGGTGAGTAGTCAGCTGTTGTCAACAGCATTCAGTCTGTGTGTGTGTGTGTGTGTGTGTGTGTGTGTGTGGTGTACTGGTGAGTAGTTAGCTGTTGTCAACACCTGTCAGTCTGTGTGTGTGTTGTACTGGTGAGTAGTCAGCTGTTGTCAACACCTGTCAGTCTGTGTGTGTGGTGTACTGGTGAGTAGTCAGCTGTTCAGTCTGTGGTGTACTGGTGAGTAGTTAGCCCACTCATTTTTAGAGAGAATGTGAGAATTGCTGCCCATGAATATAAAAGTCTGAGTATACAGTGTGAGGTGTATTTCAGTACAGTGAATCAGGGAGTGACTGCCCTTGAATAAGGAAGTCTGTGTGTACAGTGTGAGGTGTATTTCAGTATAGTGAGGAGGGGGTGCGTCGATATACAGCGTGTCAGACGAGGCACAGAAAGAGGTGTACAGTGTGAGGTGTATTTCAGTATAGTGAGGAGAGGGTGCGTCGATATACAGCGTGTCAGACGAGGCACAGAAAGAGGTGTTCAGTGTGAGGTGTGTTGTGTTTCAGCATTGTGGACGAGGGGGGGTGGGGGGGGGGGCGTCGATATACAGCGTGTCAGACGAGGCGCAGAAAGAGGTGTACAGTGTGAGGTGTGTTGTGTTTCAGCATTGTGGACGAGGGGGGGGCGTCGATATACAGCGTGTCAGACGAGGCGCAGAAAGAGCTGCCCCACCTGGACCCCACCCTGAGAGGGGCAGGTCAGTCAGCCTGCAGTGTGTGACACACTGTGCTGGTGTGTGCTGTGCTGTAGTGTGTTTTGTGTTGTGTTGTTTTGTATTGTGGTGTTGTAGTGTGGTGTGTGATATTTTGTGTTGTTTTGTATTGTGTTGTGTTATGTTGTAGTGTGTTGTGTGTTTTATGGTATTTTGTGTTGTTTTGTATTGTGGTGTGTTGCATTGGATTGTGATGTGTTGTGGTGTGTTTTGGTGTGTTGTATTTTGTTTTATGGTATTTTGTGTTGTGTTGTTTTATATTGTGGTGTGTTGGATTTTGTTGTATTGTGTTTTTTTAGGTTGTGTTGTTTTATATTGTGATATATTGTATTGTGTTGTATTGTGACATGTTGTATTTTGTTGTATTGTGTTTTTGGTGTTTTGAATTGTAACATATTGTATTGTATTTTGTTGTATTGTGTGCTATGGTGTTTTGTATTGTATTTTTCTGTGTTGTAATGTGTTGTGGTGTATTATATTAATTTGATATTTTTTTGTATTTTGTTGCATGGTGTTTCATTGTATTGTGTTGTATTATATTGTACTGTATTATATTGTAATGTATTATGTACTACTATATTTATTGTGTTGTACTGTACTGGATTGTACTGTATTTTGTTGTATTCCATTGTACTGTATTGATCTTTTTTTGTTGTACTGTATTGTATAGTACTGTTCTGTATTATATTGTACTTTATTGTATTGTGACTAAATGCCTACGTTGACCGAACTATGCCACTGGTCAGTTCCATGCGACACACAGTTAGCAGCGGGTTACGACCATACTTGGCTCTTCCATCCAAGCAGTGCAGCTGGCTCCAGGAGGTTAGGTGTCATATAAGTGTCAGTAATAATGATGACATGTGAACTGTGTGATGTTTCAGTGTCTATAGCCAGGTTAGGTACTATACAAACACTGTATAAATGATGACATGTGAAGTGTGTGATGTTTCAGTGTCTATAGCCAGGTTAGGTACTATACAAACACTGTATAAATGATGACATGTGAACTGTGTGATGTTTCAGTGTCTATAGCCAGGTTAGGTACTATACAAACACTGTATAAATGATGACATGTGAAGTGTGCGGTCTTTCAGTGTCTATAGCCAGGTTAGGTACTATACAAACACTGTATAAATGATGACATGTGAACTGTGTGATGTTACAGTGTCTGTAGCCGGGTTAGGTACTATACAAACACTGTATAAATGATGACATGTGAAGTGTGCGGTCTTTCAGTGTCTATAGCCAGGTTAGGTACTATACAAACACTGTATAAATGATGACATGTGAACTGTGTGATGTTACAGTGTCTGTAGCCGGGTTAGGTACTATACAAACACTATGTAAATGATGACATGTGAAGTGTGTGATGTTACAGTGTCTATAGCCAGGAGGTTAGGTACTATACAAACACTGTATAAATGGTGACATGTGAACTGTGTGATGTTACAGTGTCTATAGCCAGGTTAGGTACTATACAAACACTGTATAAATGATGACATGTGAACTGTGTGATGTTTCAGTGTCTATAGCCAGGTTAGGTACTTTACAAACACTGTGTAAATGGTGACATGTGAACTGTGTGATGTTACAGTGTCTATTGCCAGGTTAGGTACTATACAAACACTGTATAAATGATGACATGTGAAGTGTGTGATGTTACAGTGTCTATAGCCAGGTTAGGTACTATACAAACACTGTGTAAATGATGACATGTGAAGTGTGTGATGTTACAGTGTCTGTAGCCAGGAGGTTAGGTACTATACAAACACAGCCAGGTTAGGTACAATACAAACACTATGTAAATGATGACATGTGAAGTGTGTGATGTTACAGTGTCTATAGCCAGAAGACTGCAGGACCCACTGTCAGAACTGGTGAAGATTGAACCCAAACACATCGGAGTGGGCATGTACCAGGTGCTGGTGATCTCTCTGTTATCTCTTCAGCCATGCCTGCTTACATTTAATTAGATATCTATCTGTCTATCTATCTGTCTGTCTCTCTGTGTATATATGTGTACTGTGATCCATATTTTAACCTGCCCTCGGCTGATGCATGTTCCTAGGCTGTCAGTTGGAAAATTTTCCAGTAAAATGGAAAAAAAAAATGCCTGTAATCTTAGTTCAGTCAAATCTCCCAAACTATTGAAGATGATGGTATAAAAGATGTGTATCACCTTATTACGTTCATACAATCAACACTCTCAGAAATGTATAATAAAAAAAAAAGGCTTTGTATGATGTACCTCACACACACAGACACACACACACACACTCACACACACAGATACACACACACACACACACACACACACACACACACACACACACACACATGTACATACTCACACACACACACATGCACACGCTCTCTCTCACACACAAACACACACACACACACACACACACACACACACACACCATGTGTGTGTGTGTGTGTGTGTCCATGTGTGTGTGTGTTCATGTGTGTGTGTGTCCATGTGTGTGTGTTCATGTGTGTGTGTGTGTATGTCCATGTGTGTGTGTGTGTGTATGTCCATGTGTGTGTGTGTGTTCATGTGTGTGTGTGTGTATGTTCATGTGTGTGTGTGTTCATGTGTGTGTGTGACTGTGTGTGTGTGTATGTCCATGTGTGTGTGTGTGTGTGTGTATGTCCATGTGTGTGTGTGTGTGTGTGTATGTATGTCCATGTGTGTGTATGTCCATGTGTGTGTGTATGTGGCAGCATGATGTGGCCAAGACCAAGCTGCAGACAGCCCTGGACTCCGTTGTGGAGGAGTGTGTCAGCTTCACCGGTGTGGACCTCAACACGGCCAGCCACTGCCTTCTCCGGTCAGCCCGTCTTCGCCCTCTTCTTTGTCACAGATAGTTTTCATAGCGATGATAGCCATGGGTATTAATATTGTGCTGTGCCTCCTTACAGTTTTCATAGCGATGATAGTGATGGGTATTTATATTGTGCTGTACCTCATAGTGATGATAACCATGGGTATTTATATTGTGCTGTGCCTCCTTATAGTTTTCATAGCGATGATAGTGATGGGTATTTATATTGTGCTGTACCTTCTTACAGTTTTCATAGCGATGATAGTGATGGGTATTTATATTGTGCTGTGCCTCCTTACAGTTTTCATAGCGATGATAGTGATGGGTATTTATATTGTGTTGGGCCTCCTCACAATTTTCATAGCGATGATAGTGATGGGTATTAATATTGTGCTGTGCCTCCTTACAGTTTTCATAACGATGATGACAATGGGTATTTATATCGTGCTGTACCTTCTTACAGTTTTTATAACAATGGTAGTGATGGGTATTTATATTGTGCTGTGGCTACTTACAGTTTTCATAACGATGATAGTGATGGGTATTTATATTGTGCCGTGGCTCCTTATAGTTTTCATAGCGATGATAGTGATGGGTATTTATATTGTGCTGTGCCTCCTTACAGTTTTCATAACGATGATAGTGATGGGTATTTATATTGTGCTGTACCTTCTTACAGTTTTCATAACGATGATAGTGATGGGTATTGATATTGTGCTGTGCCTCCTTATAGTTTTCATAGCGATGATAGTGATGGGTATTTATATTGTGCTGTGCCTCCTTACAGTTTTCATAACGATGATGACAATGGGTATTTATATTGTGCTGTGCCTCCTTAACAGTTTTCATTGCGATGATAGTGATGGGTATTTATATTGTGCTGTGCCTCCTTACAGTTTTCATAGTGATGATAGTGATGGGTATTTATATTGTGCTGTACCTTCTTACAGTTTTCATAGTGATGATAGTGATGGGTATTGATATTGTGATGTGCCTCCTTACAGTTTTCATAGCGATGATAGTGATGGGTATTTATATTGTGCTGTACCTTCTTACAGTTTTCATAGCGATGATAGTGATGGGTATTTATATTGTGCTGTACCTTCTTACAGTTTTCATAACGATGATAGTGATGGGTATTTATATTGTGCTGTGCCTCCTTACAGTTTTCATAATGATGATAGTGATGGGTATTTATATTGTGCTGTGCCTCCTTACAGTTTTCATAATGATGATAGTGATGGGTATTTATATTGCGCTGTGCCTCCTTACAGTTTTCATAGCGATGATAGTGATGGGTATTTATCCTGCGCTCTACCTCCTGAGCAAAGGAACTGGGGCTGAGTTCCAGCAATATGGAGGGGGGAAAAATAGTTTAAAAAAATTAACGCCACAGGGCACTGTCATGACTTAGAACAAAGACAAATGAAATATGTCAGTGATAAAGCACACCCATGAATGCATGCCACACTACATGCCAGCACCTAGACATCCATGAAAGCAGATTTGTACGGATATGTTTTGAAGCCAGATTGGAACTGAGATTTATGGTGGGTAGTTGTGAAATCACATCCATCATGTTTATGTAGGAGTGCACTACAATATGCGTGTGAAGGTGTTTGTGTGCAGACCTGTGGCAGGGCTGAACATGTATCATGTCAAGGTGTTTACATGCAGAAGTGTGGTTGGGCTGAACATGTATATGTATCATGTCAAGGTGTCTTTGTACAGATATGTGGTGGGGCTGAACATGTATATGTATCATGTCAAGGTGTCTATGTGCAGAAGTGTGGCTGGGCTGAACATGTATATGTATCATGTCAAAGTGTCTGTGTACAGACATGTGGTTGGGCTGAACTTGTATATGTATCATGTCAAGGTGTCTGTGTACAGACATGTGGTGGGGCTGAACATGTATATGTATCATGTCAAGGTGTCTGTGTACAGACGTGTTGTGGGGCTGAACATGTATATGTATCATGTCAAGGTGTCTGTGTACAGACATGTGGTTGGGCTGAACATGTATATGTATCATGTCAAGGTGTCTGTGTACAGACGTGTGGTGGGGCTGAACATGTATATGTATCATGTCAAGGTGTCTGTGTACAGACATGTGGTTGGGTTGAACTTGTATATGTATCATGTCAAGGTGTTTGTGTTCAGACATGTGGTTGGGCTTAACATGTATATTTATCATGTCAAGGTGTCTGTGTACAGACATGTAGCATGCTGAACATGTGTATGCATCATATCAAGGTGTTGGTGCGCAGACGAGTAGCATGCTGAACATGTAAATGTACCATGTCATAGTGTCTGTGCAGACGTGTGGCAGGGCTGAACGTGTATATGTATCATGTCAAGGTGGTTGTGCAAACAAGTAGCATGCTGAACATGTATACTTATCATGTCAAGGTGTCTGTGCAGATGTGTGGTGGGGCTGAACATGTAAATGTACCATGTCAAGGTGTCTGTGTACTGATGTGTAGCGTGGCTGAACATGTATATGTATCATGTCAAGGTGTTTGTGCAGACGTCTGGCGGGGCTGAACATGTATATGTATCATGTCAAGGTGTCTGTGCAGACATGTGGTGGGGCTGAACATGTACATGTATCATGTTAAGGTGTCTGTGTAGACGTGTGGCAGGGCTGAACATGTATATGTATCATGTCAAGGTGTCTGTGCCGACGTGTGGCGGGGCTGAGCATGTATATGTATCATGTCAAGGTGTTAACATGCAGACGTGTGGCGGGGCTGAACATGTGTATGTATGAAGTCAAGGGGTCTGTGTACAGACGTGTGGCAGGACTGAACGTGACCAAGGCCAACAAGGTAATTGAGTGGCGCACCCAGAACGGCAAGTTCACCAACCGCTCCCAGCTTCTGAAGGTGAAGGGTCTGGGGGAGAAGAGCTACGAGCAGTGTGCAGGCTTCGTCAGGGTCATCCACAACCCTGCCACGCAGGACTCTGTGTGAGTATCAAGGTGACACCCACAAGGCTGTAGCCTTAACCCTAATCCTAACCCCACAGGGCTGTAGCCCTGTCCCTAACCCTACTAGGCTGCAGCTCTATCCCTAATCATAATCCTACAAGGCTGTAGCCCTATCCTTAACCAAAATCCTACAGACTGTAGCCCTATCCTTAACCCTGACCCTACAAGGTTGTAGCCCTATCCTTAACCAAAATCCTACAGGCTGTAGCCCTATCCTTAACCAAAATCCTACAGACTGTAGCCCTATCCTTAACCCTGACCCTACAAGGTTGTAGCCCTATCCTTAACCAAAATCCTACAGGCTGTAGCCCTATCCTTAACCAAAATCCTACAGGCTGTAGCCCTATCCTTAACCCTGACCCTACAAGGTTGTAGCCCTATCCTTAACCCTGACCCTACAAGGTTGTGGCCCTATCCTTAACCCTGATCCTACTAGGCTATAGCGCTGTCCTTAATCCTACAAGGCCCTAACCCTAAACCTACTATGCTGTAGCCTTATCCATAACCCAAATCCAACAAGGCTGTACCTCTATCCTTAACCCTAATCCTACTAGGCTGTAACCCTATCCTTAACCCTAATCCTACTGGGCTGTAACCCTATCCTTAACCCTAATCCTACTAGGCTGTAACCCTATCCTTAACCCTAATCCTACTAGGCTGTAACCCTATCCTTAACCCTAATCCTACTAGGCTGTAACCCTATCCTTAACCCTAATCCTACTGGGCTGTAACCCTATCCTTAACCCTAATCCTACTGGGCTGTAACCCTATCCTTAACCCTAATCCTACTAGGCTGTAACCCTATCCTTAACCTTAATCCTACTAGGCTGTAACCCTATCCTTAACCCTAATCCTACTAGGCTGTAACCCTATCCTTAACCCTAATCCTACTAGGCTGTAACCCTATCCTTAACCTTAATCCTACTAGGCTGTAACCCTATCCTTAACCCTAATCCTACTGGGCTGTCTGATGTCATTGATGTTTACCATGGTGACAGTAGCAGTGCGAGAGCAGAGGTCGGACGGTAAGAGAGGGCTGGGCACGTGAAAAACGTGCCAAAAGACGGAGAGTATCGTAGGCAGGACGAAGATGGTTGCATAGCATTCATATGTGCCAGTTTGTAAATGAATGCACAAATATGACGAACATAAAATATCAAA
This sequence comes from Babylonia areolata, assembly GCF_041734735.1. Taxonomy (NCBI): domain Eukaryota; kingdom Metazoa; phylum Mollusca; class Gastropoda; order Neogastropoda; family Buccinidae; genus Babylonia; species Babylonia areolata. The sequence goes on along the minus strand of NC_134896.1, from coordinate 3,673,313 downwards.
TTATTCTTAGAGCAAATGAAAATTAACAAAACTGTTCCAATCTTTAGAGTCCTGGAAACAAGACGTGCACATTGATGTAAATAATATCCAAACAGAACATGATAAACAAATAAACACACACAATAATGCAGAGACCAACACAGTGCAGCCAGTGAGCGCAAGCGCTGATAACTCTCCTCTCTGCGTTCAGTTGTAACTTATTTAGAGTCATCCAGTTTTGAATGTCCAGGAAGCATTCAGATGTTTCTTGCAAGAGCGAGGACAATTTTTCAGGGGTATCACTCTTCTGAAGCGGAGTGTCATCAGCATAGGAATGATGACCAACATTGTGGTGGTTGATAATTCCGAGAGGAGCAGTGTACAGTGTGAAGAGAACTGGGCCTAAAACAGATCCCCGTGGGACTTTGTGTTTGATTTTAACAGGTATATTATGTGTGTGTGTGTGTGTGTGCTGTGACCAGGTCAGAGGAAGCAGAGGCCCCAGCCAGTACAGCCAGCACAGCAGGCCAGAAACGGAAAGCCACAGGCAGGGCTGGGGGCAAGGCGAAGAAAGCCAAGCTGACCAGCTCCGATGACGTCAACCTTCTGGACATGACCGCCATCCACCCGGAATCCTACCCTGTGGCCAATAGGTAGGGTGGGGTTTTTGTTGTTTGGGGGGGAGCTCGGGGAGGGGGTTGGGGGGGGAATGGAGTTGGAGGGTCTTTGGACATGTGAGTGTAGTTTTGGAGGCCTGTCCTTCAGCCAACTGGTCATTTTTTGTTTGTTTGTTTGTTTGTTTGTCGGAGGGGAGGGGGCTTTGAATGTGTCAGTTTAGTTTTGCAATTGTGTGTGCAAGGGGGTGTTAATTCTTTAACGTAACATGTTTGTTTTTTAATTTAAAGTGATGGTAGACAAGCCTTTGTGTGTATTTGTTCTTTAATGAAAGGTTGTTTTTGTTGTTTGTTTTTTCAGTTAAATATGTAAGACAAGTGTGTATGTGCGTGTTTGTGTGTGTGAGTATGTGTGTGTGCAGGTTCTTTTCAGATTTAACCACTGTCAGTGTGTGTGTGTGTGTATCTTTTGACATATTAAATATGATTTTAAATGGATGGTATCAAGATGAAGTAAATGTTGTTAATAAATGAGATTTGTAAAAAATTCAATGGAAAAAATATATAATAAAATCAACTTCTGAAGTTTTACACGTTGTTCAGTATGTGGGTGTGTGTATGTTATTGACTGCATTAGAAAAAAACATTAATCTGGAGTATAACACACTGTTCAGTGCTGGTGTGTGTTTGATGTTGACTGCATTAGAAAAAGAAAAACATCATTTTCTGGTGTTTAATACATTGACTGCATTTGAAAAAGAAAAAAAGCATCAGTCTCTGGAGTTTAAAATGTCAAATGTGTGTGTGTGTGTGTGTGTGTGTGTGTGTGTGTGTGTGCAGGTTTCTGTCAGATTTAGCATTGTCAGTGGAGGATCTAGGTAAACCCGACTTCATTGCCAAAGTAAAAACAAGCAGCTCTAAAACAGGTATTTATATTTTCTTATTTTTTCTATACCGCCCAGGTATGAGAGGGGTCATAGTGATATAGTTGGGCATTTGAAGGGATGTCAGTTTAGAACTTATGCATAGAAAACAGTTTATTAATGTCTCTATTTCTGTATTGAACATATTTTGCCAGTTCTTAAATCTTTTTCTGTTTTGAATATAGATGATCAAAATTTCTGTGTCTGCAATATTCAGAGATTATTTCTGTATCGAACAAAGATTATTGGTATCTATTTCTGTATTGAAAGATATTATTGGTATCTTTGTTTTTGTATTGAACACAGATTATTACTATTACTCAGTTTCTGTGTTAAACAGAGATAATTTCTGTACTGAACAGAGGTTATCAGTATCTATATTTCTGTTGAACAGAGGTTATTATTTTGAACAGAGATGATTATTATCTCAGTTTGTAGCATTGAACACAGATTATTAGCATCACTGTTTCTGCATTGAACAGATATTTCAAGTCTCTTCTTCAAGTTGACTAGCCACAACCAACATGTTGATGTTTATGCTACTTTTACTTGGAGGGATGTCATATTTTCCCTTAGTAGTGATTAGAAGAAAGAAAAAAACAACACATATCACAAGTATATCTGTATGGAATATTATTACTATCTCAGTTTCTATGTTGAAAAGTAACCTAATTCTGTATTGAAAAGAGATTATTAGTGTATTTATGTTTTGAACAGACATTGTTTGTAACTGTAGTTCAGTATGAAAAAGAGATGATCCTTATCTCTGTTCATGTGTTGAACAGAGAGGTTAGCAGTATGTTCTTGTGAGAATTGTGCCCACAGCTGCACCATGCAACAGACTGTGGAGCTTTCTCAGATATTTCAGAGACAGGTGATACTGCTCAGTCAGTCAGTGCGCTGTTCTCTGAACTTAGTGTTCTCTGTGTCCAGGTGTCAGCAAGTTAGCAGAACAACTTGACGTTGGCATTCCCACAATGCAGCTGATTGTGGAGGCGTTATCCAGACCTATGTCATACGATTTTAGATCTGGTGAGTTCCCTTCTCTTTGGTTAACCCTTTTCATCCCATATAAAACAAAGTAATCTGGTATTTCCATCCTCTCTGTTTAACCCAGTTCATTCCAAATAAAACAATCTGGTATTTCCACTCTCTGATTAACCCTTTTCATCCCAAATAAAACAAAGTAACCTGGCATGTTCCATTTTGTCTGAATAACCCATTTTATCCCAAATAAAACAAAGCAACAGCAGTTGTCCAAACCGTCATTTTCAAGCAGTGAAGGCTGAAAGAGGATTTGTCAGGAAAATCACTGAAGGATAATTGCCAGCTTCATCAGTGAAGTCACCCTGAAGTTCTTCACGAGTTATGTTCCTTCCCTGGGGTATTGGCTCAGAAAGTACTGACAGTGATTTGGACCAGTGGTTTGGTTCTGGGACAGAATGTGTTAACTGTGCCATCCTGGCAAAGTACACATGCATCTTTTAAAAAAATACCTTTTCTTTACTCTGATTTTATTTAAAGCATATGTGGTGTAGTATGTACAGATCAAGTCCACACACAGTAATGCCTCCTTGAAACTGAATCCTGTACATGTGAAGACTTTTTTGTATTCCTGGGCTATAAATCCACCTGTTTGTATGAGAGGGCTATGTGTACGACTGTTTTTACCCTGCCATGTAGGCAGCCATTCTCTGTTTTCTGGGATGTGCATGCTGGGTATGTTCCTTTTTCCATAATCCACCAAACGCTGACACCGTATTTTTAACGCGAGTATTTGATCATGTGTATGCTTGCACACACCACGGGGGTTCAGGCTTTAGCAGGTTTGCACATGTTGACCTGGGATATTGGGGAAAATCTCCACCCTTAAACCACCAGGCGCTATGACTGAGATAATAATGATTTAAACCCAAAGACCCTCAAATTGAGAGTGTGAAACTTAAACCATTGCTGGGTCCATCATTTGCAGACTTCCAGAAGCCGTTGTTCAAGAAAGGCACGACCTCCATGGCGGACCTGAGAACTGGGTCGGTTCTGACAGGGCGGGTGACCAACGTGACCCACTTTGGGGCCTTTGTGGACATCGGGGTGGGCGACAATGGCCTGATCCACGTCAGCAAGATGCGGCCTCCACTGGCACCAAGCCAGAACCTGGGTCTGGGCGATCATGTGGAGGTGGTGGTGCTGTCTGTGGACTCCGCCAAACGCAGGATAGGGCTGCAGCTGAGGAAGCTTCTGTAGGGCAAGGTCACGACATCATCATCATCACGGCAAGGTCACGTCATCGTCCTCATCATGGCAAGGTCATGTCATCATCATCATGGCCAGGTCACGTCATCATCATCATCAAGGTCATGTCAACATCATCATGGCAAAGTCACGTCATCGTCCTCATGGCATGGTCATGTCATCATCATCATCAAGGTTATGTCGTCATCATCATGATGCCAGAGAACAACTGGGCTTTTGGTTTGGTGCTGGTTTTCTTCACAGGTTTTTTTTTGGGTTGTTTGTTTATTGGGTTTTTTTTTAATCTGATGTAGTGTACAACAAGTTCAGTCATGGTTATGTGTGAATGAATGACCACAGCGGTATATTTGATCAATGATGATAATGAATGCATTTACAAAGTGCGGAATTCTGTTCAAAGACACAAATCATTTCATTGATAGTCTTTCCAAGTACAATGAATCCAGCAGTATTGCATTACCTGGAAGGCATAATGTACATTTGGTGTCATATACTGTACCATGTCAAACTGATGCAGACTAGGCCTATCGGTTTGCTCTGCTTGGCCAAATTTCGCGCAGCTAACAGTGAAAAGACCACCTGTCTTGCCCAGTCCGCTCTTAGCCAATCAAATGCCTCTAAAAACTTTTAGCGCTGAATCATTCCTTTGCCAAGGCTCTCCACGCCATCTGATCAGGTTTATGCTCTGTCTCGTCTTACACTTTTTTTTGGCTATTAAGCGTATTCATATGGCCTGATTTTGCTGCATGCGGCTTGTGTTTATTGTATTCTTACATTCTGTGTACTCAGTTCGACTCGGCCCCCTCGAATCATTCGTTTTTCTTTACATCTAAGTCGATCCTGTCTTTCCTTTCTCTGTTGGGGATCGGATTTTCGCTGGGTGCCTAAGCGCGGGTACCATGCCTCGTATGCCATCCCACGACGGCAGGAATCATGATGCTGGGATCGAGACCCGGCAAGAGACTCTCCCAGGCCCGGAGCTCATGATTCCTCCCGATAAGGACTGTGGCAATGCATCTTTAGACGCTGATCACAGAGGCAACACTCGTACCAGTAAAACAGTCATGAAGGGGACTGGGGGGAAAGGGGTATGCTCCCTACGTATGGGGAGGGCATCCCTACACGCCTCGGTCGCCATTGGATCCAAGACGGTCGAGGCATGCCGCGTGGGGTGTCGCATGATCAGATGTCACGGCCGCCACCACGGATGCATCGCACATAGGGCCCAGCCTAGCGTGCGGATCCAAAGCAAGCATATGGTGTTGTTTCCCCAAAGGGATTGTGGCACATTTCATTGGTGCAACTGAGGGTATGGGTAAATAGATAGAGGAGGTCGACTCGTGCACTGCTGACTGGCAGGGCTGAGATAACGCGGATCGCGTCGAGTGCGTTCGCAGATCGATAAAAATGGCATTAAAGGCAGCACTGACCTGAGTGTGGGGCAACAAACCTCTAGAAGTCACCAGAGGAGGTGGTGGAGGTCTGGAGTTGACCGGAGGGAGCAGAGGAAGTGGAGGAGGCGGCGGGTTGGCGTTGTTGAGAGGGCCCAGAGTGTCAGTGAATCGATTGCGATCACACCTTAATTTTATAGCGATCGCCCAATCGAGCTATATAATTATGTGACCTGGTTGGAGGCATAATTTGACAAAAAACAGGAACGCCAGAGAATCGACAGACAGACCGAAAATACGAAAAAAACTTAGCTGTATGAAGAGCACAGGAACAGGAGTCATGATGGCTGTTCACTGTTAGCCGTGCGAAATTTGGCCAAGCAGAGCAAACCGATAGGCCTAGTTTGCATCAGTTTGACATGGTAAGTATATGTGTCACCAAACATGGAGTATAATACAAACTCCTCCTTTTCTTAATGCCATTCCCCTGGAAATTCAGGGTTCTAGAAACGTTTTTTAGAATGTTGCCGTTTTAACAAAATCAGGTTTTTGAGTCCATCATATGGATTCCCCAGTTCTGTTTAAAACTCTCAAAACACACCTTCCAGTCTGCCTACCACATTATTTATCAGTGTGCTTCTAGATCTTATGCTTGTGGTGTGTGTGGTGGGTGAGTGGGAGTGTTAGTGAGTGCACACCAGTGTTCATGTGGGTGAGTGGGGGGTGTTAGTGAGTGCACACCAGTGTTCATGTGGGTGAGTGGGGGGTGTTAGTGAGTGCACACCAGTGTTCATGTGGGTGAGTGGGGGGTGTTAGTGAGTGCACACCAGTGTTCATGTGGGTGAGTGGGGGGTGTTAGTGAGTGCACACCAGTGTTCATGTGGGTGAGTGGGGGGTGTTAGTGAGTGCACACCAGTGTTCATGTAATGTGTACTTGATGCACACGTTTGTCTTTTTATTGTAAACACCACAAGCTCCCTGTGAACATCAGTCTGCATTATCATGATTATTGTTAAAACAGTATGGAATATAAAAGCTATTTGAACAGTTGAATGTATATATGTCCGTACATTGTGATGTTGCTTTTTCCTCAGGTGTGATGTAAAAGTAAAACTTTGTTATGAAAATATGTCAGTGTTGTATGGGCAATGTGCATAACTAACGGTAATTGATGTTTGAAGTTTTCTTGAGCCAGTGTTGTGTGTGTATGCGTTTGTGTGTGTTGTTTTCTGAAGGAGAATAAGACGTTCAAACAGTAAGCAAAGATATTGTCTCTGTTGAAAACATTGGACAAAGAAATATTACATGTCACCATTCCTTGGCAAGTGTGTGGTGTGACATGTTTACTGTTAAATTCTTTCACAACAATGTCATATGAAGTGCTTGGACCTATGTTTATTGACATTCCATCCCACAAGATTAAAAAAAACATGTCACAGTGCCTCTACCTAATTGCTTGCAAGTCTGGTTTGGTGTGTGTGTGTGTGTGTGATGGTGATCGCCACATGCAGATCAGCATTCACATGTGGCAGCTTTGAATTAAATATTTTCAGACATCAGTATAATGCAGTATGCATGCACACACACACACATACACACACACACACCATAAATCATGTATAATCACAAGGGATTGTTTAATATCCAGCTTTCTTCAAAACACTTTTTCCACATTGCACACATACATACATACAGGCATATTTCTCAATGCACAACCTTATACGATCTCTGTGAGGAAAATGACACATAACAATATTCTTCGCTGATACAGAATGACCATGGTGGTCAATGCTATGGCTGTCACGCCTCATCACACATGACTTGATCACACAGAAATGGAGGAAGATAACTGTCAACCCAAAAATGGACTTCTCATGCATGCCCTATTCTCTCTCTCTCTCTCTCTCTCTCTCTCTCTCTCTCTCTGTACATGAATGTAACGGCAGACAGACTTGATTTTAGGCAGATATTGTCAACCCAAAAATGGACTTCTCATGCATGCCCTATTCTCTCTCTCTCTCTCTCTCTCTCTGTACATGAATGTAATGGCAGTCAGACTTGATTTTAGGTAGATATTGTCAACACAAAAAATGAAGTTCCATGTGTTCTCCCACTCTTTCCTTCTCAACACACAAAAAAGAAGTGTTGTGCATCCTCCCTCTCTCTCCTGTGCACATAATTTAATACCAGTCACACGTGATTCTTCCCCTGCTTCACTCTCCTCATCATTTTAATGACTGCCACTTGCACGGCCGGCCACAGAAGGGAGATGTTCTTTCTGTACCAATCCCTGAAGCACAACCACAGTAACTTCATTATCCCAGGAGGAAAAATTGTGCAGGAGGAAAAATTGTCGTCCCTAAACCATACAATAAAATTAATCAAGACAAGGTCGAGGTCACTGCCAAGGTCAGCTCTTGGGAAAGTTTTTGATTTCTTGTAATTTTTAAAAGATACATGAATAGGTGCAAGTAAAATATACTCACCACGGAATATAATATCACCTTTGAAATGTAACTCTGCAGAATAAGATATGTCTGCAGTGAAAATAATTCAATAATTTGGTTTCCATATGTACATATATATCCAACTATTTCAAAATATACAGCGACAAAATAAAAGATGACTGCTGAGTCCATGAAACTGACAAATGGAGAAAGCCTGTAACAGCACAGGGACCTATGTCAGAAACGTTGACATTTCCGATTTCTGATAAATGAGACTTATTCCACAACCCACAGTTGTTGTTGATGTTGTTGTTTACAGGCTTTCTCCATTTGTTAATCATGAAATATCTTTTAGGTGTGTGCATTTAAAAATGCTGACATGACCCCCTTACCTGTTGTATTTCAAGTGGCCGACTCTGTTCTCATTCAGAAACGTCTTGTAGAACTGTGACAGCTCTTCCGAAGTTGCCTTTTTCCCTTCAGTCTGTTTGATCTTCTCCACAAAATCCTCTTTCTCCTGCAAAATATAACAGCTTCAGGTCTTGTCTTGAGTGGCATTCCATGTGTCTGAATTGCTATGTCCATATTAACAAAAACAAAACAAGAAATCAATCGCTTGAATGCATATTTTTTGTTTGAATTTTAAGCATGAGCAACACAACCACATGAACTTTTCTTTGGAAATAATAAAATTTACTTCAACTACACATACACTGTGCCATAAGAAACAAAACTGAGACTTTTGCAGTGCTTTTGAATTTATCTTTTTAAATTTAATAGACATGCACTCGCCGACACTCTTCAATGTTTTCCTTGAAAGAATTATGACAGATGCACTTGAAGACCACCAAGGAACAGTCAGCATTGGTGGCAGAACAATCACAAACCTGCGTTTTGCTGATGATATAGACGGACTCGCAGGCTCAGAACAAGAACTGGAGAACCTGGTCAGGCAACTAGACAGATCCGCCACAGCTTACGGCATGGAAATCAGTGCAAACAAAACAAAACTGATGACAAACAATGACAATGGCATCCAAACTGACATCACTGCCAACGGAGAAAAGCTTGAAACCGTGAAGAATTTCAAATACCTTGGAGCAATAGTTTCAGATGAGGGGTCCAAGCCTGAAGTATTAGCCAGAATTGCAATGACAGCTGCAACACTAGCCAAGTTGAACACCATTTGGAAGGACAAGGCAGTCAAGCTCAGCTCAAAGATAAGACTCATGCGTTCTCTTATCTACTCAGTTCTCCTGTATGCTTGTGAAACATGGACCCTTACAGCAGAATTAGGGAAGAGGATTCAGGCCTCAGAAATGAGATGCTTCAGAAGACTGCTTGGCATCTCTTACAAAGACCACATAACCAATGAAGAAGTCAAAAACAGAATAAGGCAAGCCATTGGTCCCTATGAAGACCTTCTCACCACCATCAAGAGGCGCAAATTAAAATGGTTTGGCCACGTAACAAGAGGAGAGGGGCTTGCCAAGACAGTGCTCCAGGGAACAGTCAGAGGAGGAAGGAAGAGAGGAAGACAGAAGAAGAGATGGGAAGACAACATCACAGAATGGACAGGATTGAAGCTGAGCGAGGCGGTCAAATGTGCGAAAGACAGGGATGGATGGAGAGGACTGGCTGACAGGTCATCTGTAGCGCCCCAACGGCAACCGCCATGGGGCAGCTGATGATGATGATGAGACATGCACGCACGCACACACACACACACAAACACACACACACACCCAAGCAGCCTATATTTCACAAACAGAAATTAATTTGTGACAAAAAGTAATACAATACATTACAATATAACGGAGTCTTTCCAGTTTTCAGCAAGCTCAAACCAAGGCCTCAAAGTAGCAAGGTACCATGAAAGAAATCGGCTTTATTTGAAAGAAAATCTAATACATCTTTCTGGAGAGAGGTGAGACAAACAATCAAAAACTCCAATCAAACAACCCCTGGAACATAATGTCCTTTCAACTTCAAGTTGTTTGTTTGAATTTTGTCAAAGGACAGTGTTCAACCTAAAGTTTAGATCTTATGTACATACTACATAGATACCATTCTTCTACCAGCAGAGGAAAGGAATAGTCTTGAAGGAAAGAAAACTGAAGGCTTTTCTTTTCAAAATCCTTTGACCAGGATCAAACAGCTTACAACAAACACAGCGCATACTTGACATACCTTGAAAAACTTGGCATTGTGTTTCTTCCAGAAAGTATGGTTCCATTCAATTGTTTCCTTCTGGTGCTGCCGGAACTGGCGTTCTACCTCAGTCTCATCTGCATGCACTTGGAACCTGACTGGTCGGATGTTGGACACGGGGTCTGGCGGTCCAATCCAGTTGTTTGTCCCAGAGTCAGGTGGCTCTGCTTCAATCCTCAGCTTGTCCTGTTCAGGAGTCATGCTACGTGAATAAACAGTCATCAGAAGTTTGCAGCTGTGCTTCGTTTCCTTAAATACGAGTATATAAACAAGCAATACAAGTATGTGTGTGTGAATACAAATGTATGTGTGTGAATGTGAGTGTGTGAGTGTGAGAGTGTGTGTATGTACGCGCGTGCGTGTGTGTGTGTGTGTGTGTGTGTGTGTGTGTGTTGAAGTCAGACAGCTGATACACTGGTTGAGCTATTACCATCTTTTTTTCTGCTTTCACCTGAAGTCAGACAGTTTAAACACTGGTTGAGCTATTACCATCTTTCTTTCTGCTGTCATCTCAAGTCATTTAGTTGAAACACTGGCTGAGCTATTTCCATCTTTCTTTCTGATGTCGTCTGAAGTCAAACAATTGAAACACTGGTTGAGCTATTACCATCTTTCTTTCTGCTGTCATCTCAAGTCAAACAGCTGACACACTAGTTGAGCTATTACCATCTTTCTGCAGTCATCTCAAGTCAAACAGCTGACACACTGGTTGAGCTATTACCATCTTTCTTTGTGCAGTCATCTGAGGTCAAACTGCTTAAATGCTGGTTGAGCTATTACCATCTTTCTTTGTGCAGTCATCTCAAGTCAAACTGCTTAAATGCTGGTTGAGCTATTACCATCTTTCTTTCTGTGGTCATATGCTACTCCCACAATCACCAGGAGTGGGCTTTTATGTCTATGACCATTTTGACACCACAGTTTACTGGTTTAGGCAGTCATTCACTATTTTCAAAGATAGCTGCATAGCATTTCCCGTTATCCCAATGATTTCTTCGTTCTGTAGTTCACACACACACACACACACAATCTCACTAAAGTGAACTTGGAAGGGAAGGAGAGCTGGGTGAAAATGGGGAACAGGTGGGCATTGAACTGATAAATTCATGAAAAATCAGAGGATTAGTTTTGGAAGAGAAGGCTCACCATAGGCCAATAGTATGGATGACATGCATTCACAGTCGCATAGCATGCATTTTCCCAGACGACAGTGTGGCTACTTAGTTTAATCATGGGACTGAAAAAGTTGTGCAAGCTAAAATAAATAAATAAATAAAAGAATAAAAAAGAAAGTAAACAAAAGAGAGAGAGAGAGAAAAAAAAAAACACAAAAAACCGCTACCCCCTCCTCCAAATGTTGTTGATTCTTCAATCATTGCCAAACAACAAGAAGGAATCTAAGCATTAAAAAACAAAAAGTAATAATATAATTATTGTTTATAATGTAGTCAGGACCTACAGAGCAAACCGATAGGCCTAGTTTGCATCAGTTTGACATGGTACAGTGTATGACACCAAACATCATTTCATGGCGATACTACATTGTGCAACTACAAAATGATAATAAAATTTTGAAATAATAAATTCAGCACATGGATACCTCTTTATTTTTACGTGATGCCGACGAGCATATCATACGGGCCCTGGAAAGGCAGGTGAAACACATTTGTCTACTTGGGAGCATTGTAACAGCTGAAATTCACTTTTGACAAGTTTCCAAGATTGGTCTAGAACCAAACAGACGAAGTTGACCTCAGTCTACTTTCGCTGGTGTCAGGGAAGGTTCTACGGAACACCGAAATACATCCAAATAAATGACAAGAAACAGGAATGATAGCTAAACGGCGCCCGTTCTATTTCGTTATTTGTTTGGTCTAGCATATTTGAACCTTTCAGAGCATGATGGAAAAGGTTCAGATTTGCTAGACCAAACAAGATGAGACACGAAAAGACAAGACAAAACAAGAAAAGAAATGATAAAATCCAACTTTATCATCAAGTCACTGTTAGTGCACAAAAAATTCGTCTTTTTGTTCGAACATGAACATCCACGAAAATATGCAGCACAATGACTTAAATGATAAAAAATGACGTAGAATTATTCGACCAGCTAGAGGAGTAACAATCCTTTTTCTTGTTTGATATGATTATTAACCCGCTTCTGCAACCGGGCTGTCTTTCGTCCAGTTCCGGTAAATAGGTATACTAGCTCAGAAAGTGGAGTTGGTGTTTCAAGAAATTATACGTTTCTGAATACTTGTTCTCAGATTTTATGGACAGCAGTGATACTCAAGACAGTGTCTCAGACTTTCAGGTAGACCTACTTCTTAGGTACTTCTCAGGAAGACCCACCCATTATTCATATCAGATTAATGACGCAATAGCATTTTGATCTCTGATTGAATTTAACTTTGATATGTAGACAAACTGCAACAAAGAAAAGGTTTGTAATTGTGTTGTTGTTGTTGTTGTTTATGTGAATAGAAGTACTATTTTGGGTCCTTAGAGGGTTGGCATTTAGATACATGTGCCACTCGCCTATTTTATATCATTAATTTTTATATGAAACTTGCCCGTTCTTTAATGGTTACCCCAGTGTGCATTTGTCTGTCCTGTCAGGTGTGTGGCTAGTGTTGATGTGGTCCTCTGTGGTTCAGTGGTGGAAGTGTATGGCTAGTGTTGATGTGGTCCTCTGTGGCTCTGTGGTGGAGGGGGATCTTTGCTCGTCGTGGTAAGAAAAAACCCAAAATGGATGTGCCACTTCGCTGCCCTCGTCGTTGTGGACACATCACCTTCACTGATGGAGAAAACCTGTATGTTTGGGGCGGTCATTGCAAGGTGAGTATTGTTTATTACCTTATTTATAAAGTTATAATGTATGTGTGGGTATGTCTCTGTGCCTATGGGTATGCATAATTTTTGTATATAATTACATGTGTATCATTGTGTCTTAGTGTGTGTAGAGGTCGGTGGTGTAGATATTATACAGGCATAAACTAGAGGGAAGAAGGGCATGGAGAGAATGGGGCAATGGGGAATTCAGAACTCAGAACTCAAAATGGTTTTTTTTCAAGGATTAAGATTTTAGGCGTAGCCTATCCTATAGGGAGATTGAGGGAGAGATCACAAGATCAGGAGTTGGGAGATAAAGTCCTTTTCTTGACATCATGTGCTTCTCTTTTAAAAATTAGATTTTTGTGTATTGTGTGCTGTCAAAAGACAGAATTTTCCATTTTTATAAACAATTTAAGTTGTATATTGTATCTTATATTGTATCGTTATTGATCAGTTGATGCTAGAAAGTAGAATTAATTTGATATTTAAATGTTGTATATTAGCAAATGGACCATGGATCGCAGGTTCCTGATATATGTATGCGGTCATGTCTGCAGGAGGGAAATGGTCCCATTGATCCACCTACGGATGAATTGTGGGTTTATCACAACAAGTTTGATTGTTGGTGAGCATAATTCTATTTCAGTATATTATTTTGATGGTTTATTGTATTTGAACTTTGAGGGAGATGTTAAAGTAGCAGGAGAGGATTGGTCCCCCCACTCCACCCCCCCTTTGCTGAGCCTGTGGCACAGTGAATTGCAATCGGACTTCATTGCCCCTTTGTTGAGCCTGTGGCACTGTGAATTACAATAGGACTTCATTGCCCCTTTGTTGAGCCTGTGGCACAGTGAATTACAACAGGACTTCATTGCCCCTTTGTTGAGCCTGTGGCACAGTGAATTACAACAGGACTTCATTGCCCCTTTGCTGAGCCTGTGGCACAGTGAATTACAATAGGACTTCATCGCCTCTTTGCTGAGTCTGCGGCACAGTGAATTACAATAGCATAGCACTTCATTGCCCCTTTGCTGAGCCTGTGGCACAGTGAATTACAATAGGACTTCATTGCCCCTTTGCTGAGTCTGTGGCACAGTGAATTACAATAGGACTTCATTGCCCCTTTGCTGAGCCTGTGGCACAGTGAATTACAATAGGACTTCATTGCCCCTTTGCTGAGCCTGTGGCACAGTGAATTACAATAGGACTTCATTGCCCCTTTGTTGAGCCTGTGGCACAGTGAATTACAATAGGACTTGATTGCCCCTTTGCTGAGCCTGTGGCACAGTGAATTACAATAGAATAACACTTCATTGCCCCTTTGTTGAGTCTGTGGCACAGTGAATTACAATTGGACTTCATTGCCCCTTTGGCTGTAAAAGGTTATGGGATATTTATTTATTTATTTTTATTGCTTTTCTTGTTGTTGTTTTTTGGGTTTTTTTTTTTACCAGCCCTAATAAGTAATATGGCCATGTGTGTCTGGGCAGTAAGCAACAATGAATGGTCTGCTTTGTTGTTGGTGGTTTTTTTTAATGTCTTCCTGTGCTGTTGTATGTCATTATGCATTATCGTTATGTTATGCATTTTTTTGTTTATGTGAAGCACTTAGAGCTCACTGTATAGTATTCTGTTGGAAGTTTGCGCCACATGAGTACTATATTAAGGATACAGGTTCCATAGCCTTTTTACAGTCATTGGGGTGGTGTATTTATATCCGCTGTGTCATGGGTTGGGCGTAGGAAGGCTGGGCCCAGTCCTCTCCTGCCATTTTAACCTTACAGCACCATGCCAAAACATGGCATAGTGTACTAGTCAACACTGGATCAGAAGTCAGAGCAATTCTACAACGATGCCTCCCATAAGTACTATATTTTAATTATGATATATAATATATATAATATGATAGTTGATGAATGGTGTGCTTTTCAGGAGCGTCCAGAAATGCAGCGGGGACCTGCCTCGGGGCACATCAGGTGGGTGCTGTGGCGTACTGTTCCCCTACATGTACCTTTTCTGTGGCCACTGCGATGGGGAGGGCCACAGCAGCACAGTGAGACGCCTGGACCTCAGGGACTTTGTGTGGCACACGGTGCAGGTGAAGGGCCCAGTCATCAGTCCCCGTGACAAGGCCGCCAGCTGGGTGTACAAGGACAAGTACGTATGTATGATAGTCTGTGGTCAGGCTGGGTGTACAAAAAGTATGTATGTATGGTAGTCAGTGGTCAGGCTGGGTGTACAAAAAGTATGTATGTATGGTAGTCAGTGGTCAGGCTGGGGGTACAACAACAAGAACGTATGTATGATAGTCAGTGGTCAGGCTGGTTGTACAAGTATGTATGTATGATAGTCAGTGGTCAGGCTGGTTGTACAAGTATGTATGTATGGTAGTCAGTGGTCAGGCTGGGGGTACAACAACAAGGACGTATGTATGATAGTCCGTGGTCAGGCTGGTTGTACAAGTATGTATGTATGGTAGTCAGTGGTCAGGCTGGGGGTACAACAACAAGGACGTATGTATGATAGTCAGTGGTCAGGCTGGTTGTACAAGTATGTATGTATGGTAATCAGTGGTCAGGCTGGGTGTACTACAACAAGGATGTATGTATGGTAGTCAGTGGTCAGGCTGGGTGTACAACAAGTATGTATGTATGGTAATCAGTGGTCAGGCTAGGTGTACAACAAGTATGTATGTATGGTAGTCAGTGGTCAGGCTGGGTGTACAACAACAAGTATGTATGGTATTGGTAGTCAGTGGTCAGGCCGGTTGTACAACAAGTATGTATGTATGGTAGTCAGTGGTCAGGCTGGTTGTACAACAAGAAGTATGTATGTATGGTAGTCAGTGGTCAGGCTGGGTGTACAACAAGTATGTATGTATGGTAGTCAGTGGTCAGGCTGGTAACAACAACAAGTATGTATGTACGATAGTCAGTGGTCAGGCTGGTAACAACAACAAGTATGTATGTATGATAGTCAGTGGTCAGGCTGGTTGTACAAGTATGTATGGCACCGTAAGTGCTGTAAACAGTTCATGATACTAATCTTAATACATGGCTTTAAGGTTATTGTCAGCCATTCCTAAAGTGTGTACTGTTTGTGTCCATCCCTGTGTGTGTGTCTATAGAGTGTTTGTGTGTGTGTGTGTGTGTGTGTGTATAAGTGTGTTTGTGAATGTGTGTGAGAAACAGAACGAGTGACAGGAAGAGAGCTCTATAGCATGAACATGTGTTGTTTCTGTGACTCAAGGAATGGTCATCCATGTAGCAAATGATGCTTGCCTTGCTAACGCACATTTTGCGGCGTTTCAGGTTGTACTGTTTTGGGGGCTACGGACCTGACCCACGCTTGACAGGTCTCTTTGAGCATGGGCAGGGAGACTACGCCCATGAAGAGGTGAGTCCCCCCCCACCCTCCCTCACCCCCTCCCCTGCCCTTACCTCCCCCTGCCTCCTCTCTACCATCTTCCCAGCAGCCTGCAGTCAGTGAATGCAGAATAAACACCAAAGTGGCTTGGCAGCAGTGCAGGGTCTCCTCTGGTGTGTAGCCTTCTGGCAACCTTGAATCAATAGTTCCAAGTAGACTGCTGGTATTGAGACTGCAGCAGACGAATCTTGGTGTGGCTGTGAATAGGTGAGAAGGGGTTGGGGAGGGATGTGTGGCTTGGGTTTAATGGCACTCAAACAGGTTAAATAATGGGGGAACAAAAAATATTTGAAAAAAAGAAAAAAGAAAAAGATAGGAGAGGAAAGGGGCTGAGTGGGGCTTCATTCACTTCAAAACTGAATTCAGTGTTGTTTTTTGATTTATGTAGAATTTCTTCTTTTTTTTTATACTATTTTTTCCCCTTTATGTTCAAAAGCCTTTCAAACAGGAAAGTGCAGCCTGTACTGTCCTTTTGCATTTGTTGGATAATATTTCATTATTCTAGATAGATTGATGATGTTTTATATCAAAGGTGATAAAAAGAAGAAAAGAGTCACACACACACACACGCGCACACACACACACACACACACACACACACGTACGTGTGTATCTCTACCCTTGGTACATTGATCTCATTCAGAAAGTGTCTGTTTCCAGTGGGAATACATCGGTTGGAATAATCAGTTGGTGATATTCGACCCTTCAACAAACGAATGGAGCAGCCAAAAATATACGGTATGTTGTGCATGGGGTACATCAGACTTACATATGTTTAAAAAAAAAAAAAAAAAAAAGATTATTGTCATCAAAGAGGAAGGTAGCAGAATGGTTAAGACGTTCATCTGCCAGTACAGAGTCTGTGCTGCTGGTCAGGCGTCTGCCTGGCAGATGTGGTGTAGCATATATGGATTTGTCTGAATGCATTGACTCCTCTTTGAGAAACTGAAACTGTCAGCTATTTCACTAGTTTCTTAAAATGTTCTCCATTTTTCTGACCTGAATGTTGGCCTTTGACATGATGATTGATGTGTTTATGGAGAACAAGGAAGGGTGTGCATGCTATTTGTTTAGTTTTTAGTCTATGTTATAACCTGGTGTTCCGTTGTCTGTGTGTGTGTGTGTGTGTGTGTTTTATTTATGTCTGTGTGTCCGTGGTAAACTTTAATATTGACATTTTCTCTGGAAATATTTTGTCTGCCAATACCAAATTGGCTTAAACATAAAAGGAAAAAAGAATCTTCACAGTCATATAATGATAGGTTGAAAGTCTCCTGAATCGAGCCGTATTTCTGGATCATTGAAGGTTTATTTCGTTGAGGCTCATTCCAGAATCTGAAAACACCATATTACCGCCATAATTATATATTTATATTCTACACATTAATAAGCAGAGCTTGAAGTATTTCTTGTGCATTATATAAAATGTCAACAAAACTGTACTTAAGAACTGTATGATCCTGTGTTGCCTTTGTGAATTCACTTTTGCAGTGGGTATGATACTGATTTCATTCTTTATGAAATGTTGTGACTGGTAAGAAATTGGAAAAATTCATAAAAGCAAATTTGCATCTTCTACCAATTTAGTATGAAATAAATAAAATAGAAAATGTTACTTTCTGTATGGTATCTGTTATCTGCCACAGTCAGACAAGTCAGCCTCACGGCAGCAGTCAGTCACATGTACTGTACCATGCTAAACACTTTCTGGTGAGCTGCATTCCGCGCTTGTGTAACCTACCTCACACACTCTCACCTTGAACCTCTTTGTAAGGCACTCTGTCACAGCCAGAAGTGTGAATGATGATTATTAAAATCACAATCTAATTATGTTCCTGGCCCCCTACAGTGGTTAAGTTTATATCAGTGAGATCAGTATTATTTATTCTATTTTATCATAAAAAGAACGGTTTTGTTGCTCACATTTGGACTTAGGCAAATTGTAATGTAAATTCCCTAACGTATGGTGTGCGTGTTGCAGAACCCCCACACTGTGCCTTCACCACGTGCTGCCCACGCCGCAGTGCTGATGGGGGACCAGGTGTTCCTGTTCGGGGGGCGACACATGGAGTGTCGCATGAATGACCTGCACTGCCTGGACCTGCCATCCCTCACCTGGCAGGGACAGTGAGTGGCTGCCCCTGTCCTCACCCTCCTCCCTCTGCTGGCTTCCCTTGCTTTCTCCCCTGACCCTGTGTCTTCCTGTCACAAACCATGCTGCACCCACACACCTTGGTCACTGTCTTTTCATCCACACTCCTCCATCTTTGTGCTTGGCTGCTGATTCTGTCACAAACCATGCTGCACCCACACACCTTGGTCACTGTCTTTTCATCCACACTCCCAGATCTTTGTGCTTGGCTGCTGATTCTGTCACAAACCATGCTGCACCCACACACCTTGGTCACTGTCTTTTCATCCACACTCCCAGATCTTTGTGCTTGGCTGCTGATTCTGTCACAAACCATGCTGCACCCACAGACCTTGGTCACTGTCTTTTCATCCACACTCCTCCATCTTTGTGCTTGGCTGCTGATTCTGTCACAAACCATGCTGCACCCACAGACCTTGGTCACTGTCTTTTCATCCACACTCCTCCATCTTTGTGTTTGGCTGCTGATTCTGTCACAAACCATGCTGCACCCACACACCTTGGTCACTGTCTTTTCATCCACACTCCTCCATCTTTGTGCTTGTCTGCTGATTCTGTCACAAACCATGCTGCACCCACAGACCTTGGTCACTGTCTTTTCATCCACACTCCCAGATCTTTGTGCTTGGCTGCTGATTCTGTCACAAACCATGCTGCACCCACACACCTTGGTCACTGTCTTTTCATCCACACTCCCAGATCTTTGTGCTTGGCTGCTGATTCTGTCACAAACCATGCTGCACCCACACACCTTGGTCACTGTCTTTTCATCCACATTCCTCCATCTTTGTGCTTGGCTGCTGATTCTGTCACAAACCATGCTGCACCCACACACCTTGGTCACTGTCTTTTCATCCACACTCCTCCATCTTTGTGTTTGGCTGCTGATTCTGTCACAAACCATGCTGCACCCACAGACCTTGGTCACTGTCTTTTCATCCACACTCCCAGATGTTTGTGCTTGGCTGCTGATTCTGTCACAAACCATGCTGCACCCACAGACCTTGGTCACTGTCTTTTCATCCACACTCCCAGATCTTTGTGCTTGGCTGCTGATTCTGTCACAAACCATGCTGCACCCACACACCTTGGTCACTGTCTTTTCATCCACACTCCCAGATCTTTGTGCTTGGGTGCTGATTCTGTCACAAACCATGCTGCACCCACAGACCTTGGTCACTGTCTTTTCATCCACACTCCTCCATCTTTGTGCTTGGCTGCTGATTCTGTCACAAACCATGCTGCACCCACAGACCTTGGTCACTGTCTTTTCATCCACACTCCTCCATCTTTGTGTTTGGCTGCTGATTCTGTCACAAACCATGCTGCACCCACACACCTTGGTCACTGTCTTTTCATCCACATTCCTCCATCTTTGTGCTTGGCTGCTGATTCTGTCACAAACCATGCTGCACCCACACACCTTGGTCACTGTCTTTTCATCCACATTCCTCCATCTTTGTGCTTGGCTGCTGATTCTGTCACAAACCATGCTGCACCCACACACCTTGGTCACTGTCTTTTCATCCACATTCCTCCATCTTTGTGCTTGGCTGCTGATTCTGTCACAAACCATGCTGCACCCACACACCTTGGTCACTGTCTTTTCATCCACACTCCTCCATCTTTGTGTTTGGCTGCTGATTCTGTCACAAACCATGCTGCACCCACACACCTTGGTCACTGTCTTTTCATCCACACTCCTCCATCTTTGTGTTTGGCTGCTGATTCTGTCACAAACCATGCTGCACCCACAGACCTTGGTCACTGTCTTTTCATCCACACTCCTCCATCTTTGTGCTTGGCTGCTGATTCTGTCACTCTAGGGTTATCACCCCTGTCACTGCTTCACATCATCTTTATCTGATGGCAGTACTGAACCCCCTTGATAACATTCCCTCATTCCCTCTCCTTTTCATCAACACACACTGTACATATGCTGAAAAAGAGAGAAGGAGAGAAAGAGAGACAGAGACAAAGAAAGAGAGAGATAACGATAACGATTTTTTATTCAGATAAAGGCCAAAGCCCCTTACTGAAGGGGGTGACATTAAAGAAAGATAAATAAGATTTTACTTGACATACTAAGTATCTGTAACACAAACCAACCAAAAAATAGCTAACACAGATGTTCAACAACATTCATGTCGTAACAATTCTCAATCTCTTCAATGCCTCATATATATAAATGGCCAAGTTACACAGAGTAGGCTCATGTCTTGACGACATGAGCAAATTAAATCTAAAGTTAGATGGATCTTTATAATAATTGGTTGGATTAGTTTGTTGTCACTTTTTCTTTTTGCTTCTTTTTCCTCTTCTGTGTCAGTCATCTGCCTTCTGTGTCATCTGTAGTCATCTGCCTTCTGTGTCATGTCATCATCTGCCTTCTGTGTCGTGTCAGTCATCTGCAGTCATCTGCCTTCTGTGTCATGTCATCTGCCTTCTGTGTCATGTCAGTCATCTGCCTTCGGTGTCATGTCATCTGCCTTCTGTGTCATGTCAGTCATCTGCCTTCGGTGTCATGTCATCTGCCTTCTGTGTCATGTCAGTCATCTGCCTTTGGTGTCATGTCATCTGCCTTCTGTGTCATGTCAGTCATCTGCCTTCTGCATCATGTCATCTGCCTTCTGTGTCATGTCAGTCATCTGCCTTCGGTGTCATGTCGTCTGCCTTCTGTGTCATGTCAGTCATCTGCCTTCGGTGTCATGTCATCTGCCTTCTGTGTCATGTCAGTCATCTGCCTTCAGTGTCATGTCAGTCATCTGCCGTCATCTGCCTTCTGTGTCAGTCATCTGCTTTCTGTGTCATGTCAGTCATCTGTCTTCTGTGTCATGTCAGTCATCTGTTTTCTATGTCATGTCAGTCATGTGCTGTCAGTCATCTGCCTTATGTGGCATGTCAGTCATCTGCCTTCTGTGCCGTGTCAGTCATCTGCCTTCTGTGCTGTGTCAGTCATCTGCCATCTGTGTCAGTCAACTGCCTTCTGTGTCAGTCATCTGCCTTCTGTGTCAGTCATCTGCCTTCTGTGTCATGTCAGTCATCTGCCATCTGTGTCAGTCATCTGCCTTCTGTGTCATGTCAGTCATCTGCCTTCTGTGTCAGTCATCTGCCTTCTGTGTGTCTTTTTTTTAAAAATTATTATGTTTGAATGTATTTGTTTATTTCGATGAATAATTTCATTTCTTTTTTTTTTTCTTCTTTTTTTAATTTTTATAATTTTTTATACAAACCTAGGATAGGCTGTCAAGGCCTGCTGAGCAGATAAGGTTTATGCCTATGTCAGACACCCGTTTGTTGTGCTTTTTTAGGCAGATGTGGTGTTCCGCATGTGGATCAGTCTGTAGCCTTTGACAATTCCCTGAAACAGAAACTGAAACTTTTGCTTCAGAATCCGCACCAATGGGCCGGAACCAGAGGGGCGATCTTGGCACACACTGTCACGCCTTGATGATGACCGGATATTCTTGTACGGCGGCTTCTCTCAGAACGAGGACGTTTTTGGTAAGGCCAAGAATTGTGGAGGGGGGGAGGGGAGGGGGGCGAGGGGGCTGGGGGGGGGGGGGGAGGGTTGTTTGCACTGTTTAGAAAACAAATTATTGAAGATATGCCCCACAATACTAAGCATGCAATCGTGTGCACACACAGGTGCAAGCAGCATCCACTGCCATGACAGCACCCACTCACTTGTGTCCCACATGTGGGCGAGCCTTCAGGGCCCGGATTAGATTGGCTTCATCAGTCACCTCCGGACCCACAGCCACCGATCTTCCATCTGATATTTGAAGCCATTGGTCATCTTCGAATCGAAGGACAAACATTATCATTGTGGAACAAAGAGCCCTTCTCAGTCTGTGACATGGATGCTCCGGTTCATTTGAAAAAGTCTTTCAGAACACACCCCCTCTCTTCTGCCTACCATCTCACTGACTGATGTGCTTTTGAACTTCTGCTGGTCATGTGTGGGGGGGCAGGAGGGGGTTTGGTTGGTTGGTTTGGGTGCTCTGAGTGTGCACATTTATTAACCCCTAGGCTGCCTGCATGACGAGATAACTCGTCATGGCAAGCATGTATGCTTCGCTGCCACAATGACGAGATAACTCGTCATCAAAATATTCTGACTTTTCCCTGCTTTGCATTCAGTTCGTTGACCAAAATGCTGGTAGCTTTAGCTTGGGGAATCTTTCTGGATTCTATTCATAGCTAGAAACACCATCTGCGTCATAAGGCAGTCCTTTATTTGAACGTTTTGGTTGGGTTACTGGCCGCAGTCTTTGCCTGGCTCCTCTCCTTGCTTGCTCAACAAAATGTCGGACTGACTCCGTGCTCAAGACATGCGCTCGTGGCGAACTAAATCAACCAAGATTACTTTCTTTAGCTGATGCTCAGAAAGAATTGGAGCATAAATTCGAAGGAGAAGACAGTGGTGAACATTTATAGGACGATTTGATAGAAAATAAAGGGAGCAATCAAGAGAGTGGCCAAGATACAACTATCAGTGAGTGATGCTGGCTGTTCAACTCTAGCAGACAACAGGTCACCGAATTTTTAGCAGGACACCGTATGAGTTATTTTCTTGGCACTCAGCCAACGCGGTCTGATGATAACTGGATGAAGTGACGGTGTGAGAGGGGTGAAGAGGAGGGGGGTGGAGACTGAGGGGACGTGGCCTCACATCCATATTATCACTTGCAGAAGTCACAATGCATCTATTTCTTTTTCATTTTTTTTTATATTGTGGTTATTCTAGTATGATTTTGTGTGTGCAGATATCCATTTGTCCAGAAAATGATATTTTTGTGCAAATTACCAGACTAATGTTTGTAATGAACAAGTTGAAAATGTGACAAAAAAACCCCCACTGATTTCAAAACGACAGCATGTCACTTAAAATGCATAAAATGGGAAAACATCATGTGTTTTGTATTCTTTATTCATTTCCCTTTCAGAAAATATATACTTTTATGGGTCTTTCTCCAATAACAAAGAGCACAGAATTTTTGGAAAATTTATACCCGTTTTTTGTGAAAAAAAACCCTGGCAAATAGATTTCACTTAAATCTTATTTTCCTGGCAGCGAAAGGGTTAATTTGTGTATGAGGCACTTGATGAAAGTATTATTATTATATGTGTATTATATTTTATTATCAACGCCATGCACACACTAATTTGTGTAAGAGGCATTTGATGAAAACATTATTATTTTATGTGTATTATATATTATTATCAACACCATGCACACATTAATTTGTGTATGAGGCACTTGATGAAAGTAGTATTATTTTATGTGTAGTCTATATTGTTATCAACACCATGCACACATTAATTTGTGTATGAGGCACTTGATGAAAGCAGTATTATTTTATGTGTAGTCTATATTGTTATCAACACCATGTACACATTAATTTGTGTATGAGGCACTTGATGAAAGCAGTATTATTTTATGTGTAGTCTGTACTGTTATCAACACCACAGACTCCATGCTGCAGAGGTGTGAGCGTCAATGTGCAGTAGTAGTGGTATTGTTGTTATTAGTCAGCAGGCAAGCAGTGGATGTTGTTCTGAAAGATGATAAAGTGAGGTCCAGTGTGTCACATGCACTTAGCGCACATAAAAGAACCCTTGGCAGTGAAAGGGTTGTCCCTCGCCAAATTCTATCAAAACAAAAACAAAAACAAAACAAAAAAATTGATAAGAAAACAAATATGCTTGCACTTTTCAAGGCAGAAAATAAATTATGGGGGCACTGCACAGTAGCAACTTGTTCTCACTGGGGAGAGCAGCCCGAATTTCACACAGAGAAATCTGTTGTGACCAAAAAATTTACAATACAATACAGTGCAATGCAATACTGTGAAATGCAATACTATGCAGTGCGATACATTATGATACAATACATTGCAGTATAATGCAGTGCAATTCAGTGCAGTGCAATACAATAAATACAAGAGAATACAATACTGCACAATGCAATACAGTGCTGTACAATACAGTGCAATGCTGTCCAATCCATTACAGTACAGTACAATACAATACAGTACAATCCAATTCTGTACAATACAATACAGTGCAGTACAGTACAATGCAGTCCAATCCATTACAGTACAGTACAACACAAAACACCACAACATAGTAGCAGTCAGCAGGCAGCGTGTGGCTGACATGTTGCAGATGACGCCTGGCTGTACAGTGTGAGTGGTCAGCGGTGGACAGAGGTGGTGTCTCACACCGGCTGGTGTCGGGGCTGGCACACTGCCGTCGTCACCAACTCCCGGGACGTCCTCATCTTCGGGGGATTCACCATGAACATCCTGTCCCCATACATTGGCTATGAGGTGAGTTTTTTGTTTGTTTTTTGTACCATCTTCACCATGGACATCCCGTCCCCATACATTGGCTATGAGGTGAGTTTTTTGTACCATCTTCACCATGGACATCCTGTCCCCATACATTGGTTATGAGGCGAGTTTTTTGTTCGTTTTTTGGAAAGGCACTATACTCCGGTTCCAGACCCTGTTTCAGCATGGTGTTGTGTCCTTTGGAAAGGCACTTTACTCCGGTTCCAGACACTGTTTCAGCATGGTGTTGTGTCCTTTGGAAAGGCACTATATTCCGGTTCCAGACCCTGTTTCAGCATGGAGTTGTGTCCTTTGGAAAGGCACTTTACTCCGGTTCCAGACACTGTTTCAGCATGGTGTTGTGTCCTTTGGAAAGGCACTTTACTCCGGTTCCAGACTCTGTTTCAGCATGGTGTTGTGTCTTTTGGAAAGGCACTTTACTCCGGTTCCAGACACTGTTTCAGCATGGTGTTGTGTCCTTTGGAAAGGCACTTTACTCCGGTTCCAGACACTGTTTCAGCATGGTGTTGTGTCCTTTGGAAAGGCACTTTACTCCGGTTCCAGACACTGTTTTGGCATGGTGTTGTGTCCTTTGGAAAGGCACTTTACTCCGGTTCCAGACACTGTTTTGGCATGGTGTTGTGTCCTTTGGAAAGGCACTTTACTTCCGTTTTCCTCACTCCACCTAGGTGTGAATGGGTATGTATCTTAGTTAGGGAAAATTAAAACCAGGGAAATCAAATCAAATCAAATCAAAAACACTTTATAAATCCACACGGAAATTAAGCAAAGAAAGGAGAGGATTGGGCCCCACCTTCCTATGTCCAGCCGTGAACACAGTGGATATGAATTCACCGCCTTCCTATGTCCAGCCCTGAACACAGTGGATATGAATTCACCGCCTTCCTTTGTCCAGCCCTGAACACAGTGGATATGAATTCACCGCGTTCCTATGTCCAGCCCTAAACACAGTGGATATGAATTCACCGCGTTCCTATGCCGAGCCCTAAACTCAGTGGATATGAATTCACTGCCTTCCTATGTCCAGCCCTAAACACAGTGGATATGAATTCACTGCCTTCCTATGCCGAGCCCTAAACACAGTGGATATGAATTCACTGCCTTCCTATGTCCAGCCCTAAACACAGTGGATATGAATTCACTGCCTTCCTATGTCCAGCCCTAAACACAGTGGATATGAATTCACTGTCTTCCTATATCCAGCCCTTGACACTGGATATCAATTCACTGCCTTTCTATGTCCAGCCCTAAACACAGTGGATATGAATTCACCACCTTCCTATGTCCAGCCCTAAACACAGTGGATATGAATTCACTGCCTTCCTATGTCCAGACCTGAACACACTAGATACCAATTCACTGCCTTCCTATGTCCAGCCCTAAACACAGTGGATATGAATTCACTGTCTTCCTATGTCGAGCCCTGAACACAGTGGATATGAATTCACTGCCTAACACAGTGGATATGAATTCACTGCCTTCCTATGTCAAGCCCTGAACACAGTGGATATGAATTCACTGCCTAACACAGTGGATATGAATTCACTGCCTTCCTATATCAAGCCCTGAACACAGTGGATATGAATTCACTGCCAAACACAGTGGATATGAATTCACTGCCTTCCATTGTCAAGCCCTTAACACAGTGGATATGAATTCAATGCCTTCCTATGTCCAGCCCTGAACACAGTGGATACGAATTCACTGCCTAACACAGTGGATATGAATTCACTGCCTTCATATGTCAAGCCCTGAACACAGTGGATATGAATTCACTGTCTTCCTATGTCGAGCCCTGAACACAGTGGATATGAATTCACTGCCGAACACAGTGGATATGAATTCACTACCTTCATATGTCAAGCCCTGAACACAGTGGATATGAATTCACTGCCTTCCTATGTCCAGCCCTGGACACAGTGGATATGAATTCACGGTTCTGATGACCCTAAAAGGCTATGGAACCTTTAACTCAGTCAGTACGGCCAGTCCTCTCTTCTCCTCTACACAGACCCCTCAGATGTCCAGTGGGTGTCTGAATGACCCAACCTTTAGCTTCTGTCGCCAGAATTGTGGGAATCTTTGTCAACATTCCCCTCTTCAGTATAAGAGCCTTCCGCTTGCAATATTTTGATGATGGTAATTGGGGTAAAACGCTGTTAACGTCGTCTCTTTCGCCGTTCGTATGGAGAGAGTTAATCCTTTCTCTAACCCAGAGTACTGATTGATGTGCTGGTTGCTTCCCTTGGACTGAGCTAGGTATTTCCACTCTGCAGTGGGCACCTTCAGTTTGGCTTTCTCAGTATCATCATTCACTGCTTTTAGCTTGTTGGTTTTAACCTCTGTGTATGTTCGCCTGTGTTTTCAAGGGGATTGGGATTTTGATGACGTGTACATTTTGTGTATGAAGCATGGCTGTGATAGTGTTGTAGGGCTGGTCCATGTTGCGTATGAAGCATGGCTGTGACCGTGCATACAGCTGTTGTAGGGCTGGCTCACAGACACTGCAGTGCAGCTGTACTGATCGGGTACACAGTGTTGATGTAGGATTTTGAAACAGAAGATGCTTGTTTGAGTGTCATCCGTATATGTGTATTGTTTTGTTGTGTTGATATTTTATTGTTTACGGTACTATGGCTGCTTTTTTTCTGTTTGTATTGCTTTGGGTGTTGGACAGTATTGTTTGGATTTTGAAATAAAAGAACCACCAATATTTAGACCACTGGCTTGTGTGTGATACAAGGAAAGGTGAGAATTGAAGCTGATGAAGAAGGAAGAAATAAAGTTGTTCTGGAGTTCCACAAATGTCTAAATGCTTTTGAGTTATTTTTAGTCAACATTTGTTTGACAGAGCAACTGTAGAAGCAAGGAAGGAGATGATTGTAGTTTAGCAGAGAGGTGCTGAAGTGAGGCACATGGGTAGTTTTTTTTTTTGGTTTTGTTTTCAAGATGACTGGTTTTCTTTGTATCAGAACACAGGACATCTGATGTCCAACACTGGTTTTCTTTGTGTCAAAACACAGGACATGTTATGTTCTACACTGATTTTTCTTTGTTCATAACACAGGATAAATGATGTCCAACACTGGTTTTCTTTGTGTCGAAACACAGGACATGTTTTGTTCTACACTGATTTTTCTTTGTTCATAACACACAGGACATCTGATGTCCAACACTGGTTTTCTTGGTGTCAAAACACAGGACATGTTATGTTCTACACTGATTTTTCTTTGTTCATAACACAGGATAAATGATGTCCAACACTGCTTTTCTTTGTGTCAAAACACAGGACATGTTTTGTTCTACACTGATTTTTCTTTGTCCATAACACACAATAAATGATGTCCAACACTGCTTTTCTTTGTGTCAAAACACAGGACATCTCGGATCAGATTGTCAAGTTTCAGTTCCAGCCCTCCCGTCTGAAAGAGTAAGTAACATTGTTTATTCCCCTTACACCGTTTGAACATTATTTCTTATTCACTTTATATCATCTTTGTAAAGTGGCTTCATGACAGAAGAGTTGTCTTCACAGGGCTGTGAGAGGTATGCAGAAATGTGTAAATACACTTTTCTGTGTCATTAAACACACACACACACACACACACACACACACACAAAATGATGTGTCTGTTGGTTGACTGTGACTGCTGTGCGTGTTGGTGAATGAAATCGTCATGCATAGTGCGTTCCCTCAGCTAGTTTTTGTAAGCTTTGCTGTGACTGGTGGATTTTGTCCAGTCTGGGCAATCTGCACTCAGTTTACTTGTGCTGGTCCTTTGGTTTATGTACACATTTACTGAGACATTGACTGCTCTTCTTAGTGTGTTTCCGACCTTGATGATTTTACAATGTGCCATCAGTATTAAAGACTGAGGATTTGATAATGGATGTCTCTACAGATTTGACTAGGTCTGGCTGGCTGATTCTATGAACGGATTGGGCAGTTTTTGAATTGGTGACTAAATATGAAAAGTTGATATCGGTGGCACAGTGTTGAGCATGTAATGTTAGCGCATCCTCCAGCACCCACCTCACCATTAGTCCTGTTTCTTGTGTAACTGTCTGAATCCCACTGTAGTGAATCAGTATCAGTATCAGTAGCTCAAGGAGGCGTCACTGCGTTCAGGCAAATCCATATACGCTACACCACATCTGCCAAGCAGATGCCTGACCAGCAGCGTAACCCAACGTGCTAGTGAATCAGCACTTAACCAAGGAGAAGGAGAAAATGGGAGAAGAAGAGATATACTGGATTCTTTTTCTATTGTGTACACTTGCCAGAGTTTCTCCCCCTCCACTAAACTTTGAGTGGTCTGGATGCTAGTCATTTGGATGAGACGATAAGCCGAGGTCCTGTGTGTAGCGTGCACTTGGAAAACAAAATAACCGATGGCAGCAAGAGAGTTGTTCCTGGCAAACTTTTATGATAAAATCCACTCTGAAAGATATATGTGTATTTGTGTATGTGTGTGTGTTCTATATGTCCACATTAAGTGATATTAGACATGGAGAAAAAAAAAGGAGGGGGGAGAAAAAAGGGAGGGGAAGGGAACGGGATGAAAACAATACTGTTCACAACATTAACTTAACAACAGTCTAACTAAGAGAATAACTTTCCAACTATAAAACATACAGGCGTATAAAAAAAAAAAAAATTAAGGGAAAAAAAAGAAAAAAGAAAAAAATTCAA
Organism: Babylonia areolata; assembly: GCF_041734735.1. Taxonomy (NCBI): domain Eukaryota; kingdom Metazoa; phylum Mollusca; class Gastropoda; order Neogastropoda; family Buccinidae; genus Babylonia; species Babylonia areolata. The sequence continues at coordinate 3,644,030 of NC_134896.1, read as the reverse complement.
AGGATATAACAACAACCCAGTTGGACTATTTTACAAACATTTGGAGAAAAAATTAATACAAAAAATCAGACAGTGATAAGTCCAAGATTTTTTTTACCCCCTCCCCCCGCCCCTAAAATAAAATTTAAAGAAAACAAAAAGTTATAATATCAATCCAATTGGACTGTTTGACAGTGATTTGAAAAAAAAATTGAACAATGAAAATGAAGAGTCCAAGATTTCTTTCATTGGGAAAGATGCTTGTACAGGTATATGACATTTTAACATATCGCATGTAAATATATGATCACTTGTTATAAAATTACCACGTGTACAGGAAAAACTTTATATATTTTTTTCTTGAAACAGTTCAGTTTCCATCTGCAGATCAGTGACGCAGATTATCTGCCCTTTATTGTGTTGTTCATGGTTGCCAACAATTCCATAAATGTTATTTATTTCTTTGCGTAAATTTGAACAGCCTGTATTCCTCTCTTTTGTCTGAAAGAAAGAGAGAGAGTGTGTGTGAAGCCTGACTGAATGACACAGGAAACCAGTGGTGATCACCTGGAGGCAGTGTCAGTAGGCCCTACCCAGATGGGCAGCCTGTTGTGCAAATGACTGTTTGTAAAGCACTTAGAGCTTGGTCTCTGACTGACGATAGGTGCTGTATAAGCATATCTATATCAAGCTATGACTGTAAAGCGCTTAGAGCCCAGTCTCTGACTGACGACAGGTGCTGTATAAGCATATCCATATCAGTCTATGTAAAGCGCACAGAGCTTGGTCTTGTGACTGAGGATAGATGTTATATAAGCATTCATCCATATCAATCTGTGACTCTGTGAAGTGCTTTGAGCTTCGTCTCTGACTGTGGAAAAGCGCTATTTAACCATATCCATATCAGTCTATGACTCTGTAAAGCAGAGCTTGGTCTCTGACCTAGGAAAGGCACTGTTTAACTCTCTCCATACGAACGGCGAAAGAGACGACGTTAACAGTGTTTCACCCCAGTTACCATCATCAAAATATTGCAAGCGGAAGGCTCTTATACTGAAGAGGTGAATGTTGACAAAGAATACCACAATTCTGACGACGGAAGCTAAAGGTTGGGTCATTCAGACACCCACTGGACATCCGAGGGGTCTGTGTAGAGGAGAAGAGAGGACTGGCCGTACTGAGTGAGTTAACCATATCCATATCAGTCTGTGACTCTATAAAGCACTTAGAGCTTGGTCTCTGACTTAGGAAAGGCGCTATTTAACCATATCCATATCAGTCTATGACTCTATAAAGCACTTAGAGCTTGGTCTTTGACTGTGGAAGGGCGCTATTTAACCATATCCATATCAGTCTATGACTATAAAGCACTTAGAGCTTGGTCTCATACCTAGGAAAGGCGCTATTTAACCATATCCATATCAATCTGTGGCTGCGTAAAGTGCTTTGAGCCTGGTCTCTGACCGAGGATGGTGGCTATAATACAAGCATGTCCACATGAGCCAGTCATTGATCTCTGTGCTGTTGGTGTTGCAGCCTGTGCATGCAGGTGGTGTACGGTGAGGTGGGGCTGGAGAGCTGGGACCAGCTGCCCAAAGAGCTGCAGCAGTGGCTGCACGCCAAGCGCCGGCTGTCGCCCCCCTCCCCCTCCTCCTCCCCCAGCCGTGCGCTCACCCCTAATGTGGTGCTGGGTCTGACGACACTGCTGGGGCAGGGGGATGGATGATGTCGTGTGAGCGTTTACCTCCCCCCCCCCACCCCCTCACCCCTGTGACCCTCACTCCCTCCCTCCTCCTCTCCCCTTAACCCCCACCCCTCCCTCTCCCTCTCCCTCCCTCCTCCTCTCCCCTTAACCCCCACCCCTCCCTCTCCCTCCCTCCTCCTCTCCCCTTAACCCCACCTGCCTCTCCCTCCCTCCTCCTCTCCCATTAACCTTCACCCCTCCCTCCTCTCCCCTTAACCCCCACCCCTCCCTCTCCCTCCCTCCTCCTCTCCCATTAACCTTCACCCCTCCCTCCTCTCCCCTTAACCCCCACCCCTCCCTCTCCCTCCCTCCTCCTCTCCCCTTAACCCTCACCCCTCCCTCTCCCTCCCTCCTCTCCCCTTAACCCTCACCCCTCCCTCTCCCTCCCTCCTCTCCCCTTAACCCCCACCCCTCCCTCTCCCTCCCTCCTCCTCTCCCCTTAACCCTCACCCCTCCCTCTCCCTCCCTCCCTCCTCTCCCCTTAACCCTCACCCCTCCCTCTGCCTCCCTCCTCTCCCCTTAACCCCCACCCCTCCCTCTCCCTCCCTCCTCCTCTCCCCTTAACCCTCACCCCTCCCTCTCCCTCCCTCCCCCTCTCCCCTTAACCCTCACCCCTCCCTCTCCCTCCCTCCTCTCCCATTAACCCTCACCCCTCCCTCTCCCTCCCTCCTCCTCTCCCATTAACCCCCACCCCTCCCTCTGCCTCCCTCCCCCTCTCCCATTAACCCTCACCCCTCCCTCTCCCTCCCTCCCCCTCTCCCATTAACCCCCACCCCTCCCTCTCCCTCCCTCCTCCTCTCCCCTTAACCCCCACCCCTCCCTCTCCCTCCCTCCTCCTGTCCCCTTAACCCCACCTCCCTCTCCCTCCCTCCTCCTCTCCCCTTAACCCTCACCCCTCCCTCTCCCTCCCTCCTCTCCCCTTAACCCCCACCCCTCCCTCTCCCTCCCTCCTCTCCCATTAACCCCCACCCCTCCCTCTCCCTCCCTCCTCTCCCATTAACCCCCACCCCTCCCTCTCCCTCCCTCCTCTCCCATTAACCCCCACCCCTCCCTCTCCCATTAACCCCCACTCCTCCCTCTCCCTCCCTCCTCCTCTCCCCTTAACCCTCACCCCTCCCTCTCCCTCCCTCCTCTCCCCTTAACCCCCACCCCTCCCTCTCCCTCCCTCCTCCTCTCCCATTAACCCCCACCCCTCCCTCTCCCTCCCTCCTCTCCCATTAACCCCCACCCCTCCCTCTCCCTCCTCCTCTCCCCTTAACCCTCACCCCTTCCTCTCCCTCCTCTCCCATTAACCCCCACCCCTCCCTCTCCCTCCCTCCTCCTCTCCCATTAACCCTCACCCCTCCCTCTCCCTCCCTCCTCCTCTCCCATTAACCCCCACCCCTCCCTCTCCCTCCCTCCTCTCCCCTTAACCCTCACCCCCACCTTCCACCTCATCCTCAACCTCTCCCACAGCCTGCCCACCCCTCCCACTCCCTCCAGCTCTTCCTTTCTGCTCTCCCCCCTGACACTGCAGCCCCCCCTGCCTGACACAGTGCGATGCCCTGTGTGTGTTTGTCTGTGTGTGTGACTAGGTAGGCAGTCATCTGTGATAATTGTGCGCTGACTGTAGTAATATATCGGTGAGATTTTAAGCCTTTAAAAAAAAAAAGAGAAAAAAAAAAAGAATCTGACATATGATTTAACTGCTGGAGCATTTTCTTTTTCTTTCTTTTTTTTTTTTTTTTATCCAGTGTAATTTCCATCACCACTTTATGAAAGGGATGTGTGTGTGTGTATGTGTGTGTGTGTGTGTGTGGGTATGTGCTATTTTTCTTTTTTAAGATAGAAAAGTGTTAATGTAGATAACAAGATTTGCATGAATGCAGCGAATCAGATCAGTTCTTGTCCATTTGAGTAACAGATTTTATGTTTGGTTGATTGGTTGGTATTTTTTTTTTGGTTTGTTTGTTTTGTCTTCTCATTCAGCTGCTCTTGTCATACATGTGTAACTGCAGCATATGTGACAGCATACTGAGCACAACTACTCTTGTCATACATCTCTAACTGCAGCATATGTGACAGCATACTGAGCACAACTACTCTTGTCATACATCTCTAACTGCAGCATATGTGACAGCATACTGAGCACAACTACTCTTGTCATACATCTATAACTGCAGCATATGTGACAGCATACTGAGCATAACTACTCTTGTCATACATCTATAACTGCAGCATATGTGACAGCATACTGAGCACAGCTACTCTTGTCATACATCTATAACTGCAGCATATGTGACAGCATACTGAGCACAGCTACTCTTGTCATACATCTATAACTGCAGCATATGTGACAGCATACTGAGCACAACTACTCTTGTCATACATCTATAACTGCAGCATGTGTGACAGCATACTGAGCACAACTACTCTTGTCATACATCTCTAACTGCAGCATATGTGACAGCATACTGAGCATAACTACTCTTGTCATACATCTCTAACTGCAGCATATGTGACAGCATACTGAGCACAACTACTCTTGTCATACATCTATAACTGCAGCATGTGTGACAGCATACTGAGCACAACTACTCTTGTCATACATCTGTAACTGCAGCATATGTGACAGCATACTGAGCACAGCTACTCTTGTCATACATCTATAACTGCAGCATATGTGACAGCATACTGAGCACAGCTACTCTTGTCATACATCTATAACTGCAGCATATGTGACAGCATACTGAGCACAACTACTGTCATACATCTATAACTGCAGCATATGTGACAGCATACTGAGCACAACTACTCTTGTCATACATCTCTAACTGCAGCATATGTGACAGCATACTGAGCACAACTACTCTTGTCATACATCTATAACTGCAGCATATTTGACAGCATACTGAGCACAACTACTCTTGTCATACATCTATTACTGCAGCATATGTGACAGCATACTGAGCACAAATGTGAACCCTCCCAAGACTGGTGCCATGCTGTGAACACACACAGCCATTGCTGCCCTGCAGTGGCATTCCTTTCCATTCACTGAGCCAACAGGTCTGTTCCTGGGACAGTGTACCAAACCAGGGCTGGTTTGGGAGTTGGTCTCTGGTCCTTGACCCGTTTGGAAGCCCAGCAGGAGTGATGGAAGTGGAGTGATGGTCAAGAGGTGATGCGTCCGCCTAGGAAGCGAGAGAATCTGTGTGCGCTGGTTCGAATCACGGTTCAGCCGCCGATATTTTCTCCCCCTCTACTAGACCTTGAGTGGTGGTCTGGACGCTAGTCATTTGGATGAGATGATAAACCGAGGTCCCGTGTGCAGCATGCACTTAGCACACTTAAAAGAACCCAAGGCAACAAAAGAGTTGTTCCTGGCAAAATTCTGTAGAAAAATCCACTTCGATAGGAAAAACAACTAAAACTGCATGCAGGAAAAAATATAAAAAAATGGGTGGCGCTGTAGTATAGTGACGCGCTCTCCTTGGGGAGAGCAGCCCGAATTTCACACAGAGAAATCAAAGAAATACAAATACAAATGCAGTCCTCATGTTGTTGTGTTTGGGGGCAAGGGGCAGGGGGGTTGTTGTTTTTTACCATATGCTTGGTCTGATTGCCTCAGCAGTTGGGAGAATCTCTTCGTGTTTTCAGCCTGTACCCACTAATTATATTGTTGTGACATGCAGGGGTAATTTGTGAGCCACAGAATGAGTAATGTTGGAAGTGATCGGTGTTGAAGGGAGCCAGTAGCACTGATTGGCGGAATCAGAATGAGGCAGGGGGGAAGAGGGGAGGCCTGTGAGTGTTTCTTTAGCCATGAAAACTGATTGGTTGAGCCAGAATGAGGCTTGGTGGGCCGTTAGAGTACTGCTTTAGACATGAAAACTGATGGGTTGAGCCAGAATGAGGCTTGGTGGGCCGTTAGAGTACTGCTTTAGACATGAAAACTGATGGGTTGAGCCAGAATGAGGCTTGGTGGGCCGTTAGAGTACTGCTTTAGACATGAAAACTGATGGGTTGAGCCAGAATGAGGCTTGGTGGGCCGTTAGAGTACTGCTTTAGACATGAAAACTGATGGGTTGAGCTAGAATGAGGCTTGGTGGGCCGTTAGAGTACTGCTTTAGACATGAAAACTGATGGGTTGAGCTAGAATGAGGCTTGGTGGGCCGTTAGAGTGCTGCTTTAGCCTTGAAAACTGATAGGTTGAGCCAGAATGAGGCTTGGTGGGCCGTTAGAGTGCTGCTTTAGCCTTGAAAACTGATTGGTTGAGCCAGAATGAGGCTTGGTGGGCCGTTAGAGTGCTGCTTTAGCTATGAAAACTGATTGGTTGAGCCAGAATGAGGCTTAGTGGGCCATTAGAGTGCTGCTTTAGCCATGAAAACTGATTGGTTGAGCCAGAATGAGGCTTGTGGGCCATTAGAGTGCTGCTTTAGCTATGAAAACTGATTGGTTGAGCCAGAATGAGGCTTAGTGGGCCGTTAGAGTGCTGCTTTAGCCATGAAAACTGATTGGTTGAGCCAGAATGAGGCTTAGTGGGCCATTAGAGTGCTGCTTTAGCCATGAAAACTGATTGGTTGAGCCAGAATGAGGCTTAGCTGGCCATTAGATTACTGCTTTAGCCATGAAAACTGGTTGAGCCAGAAAGAGGCTTAGTGGGCTGTTAGAGTACTGCTTTAGCCATGAAAACTGATTGGTTGAGCCAGAAAGAGGCTTAGCGGGCTGTTAGATTACCAAGTCATGTTCGCTTTGCTATGCTTGTCTTGAGCCGCCCCCTCTCTCGGCTGACAGGTTGTTTAGATAAGGTCGACTCCTGGTGTAGTTGGCGGTGTGCACTGGCAATAAGAAAAATGGTAAAAAGTTGGGTTTGCGGGCAGCTCGCAAAGTTCTCTGCTTCAACTTATTATAAGGCTTTCCAGTTCGGCTGCTATCATGGCTGCCATGTTGTTTTTAGAACCATAGTAACGGTTGTTCTGACGATTCCAAAATAAGATGTGGCAGTGCTCATTGCTGTTGTAATATTGTGGAAAATTTAATAAAGTACAAATTAACAAAATAAAAACAGTTATGAACATTTGTTCTAAATTGATCCAAATTTGTCATAGCCGCAAAGAAACTAAAAATTATATTCTGATATCGTATTGAGATTATAAACCCTGTCTCCTCGCATGACCATGTGATTTCATTGGATTTAGCAGTTTTTTTCCTGATTCTTGCAGGAAAATATATATACAAATAAGATGTCACAGAAAATTGTATTAAGCTTGGTCTGACTCGTTAAATGAGAAAAAGGAAATGAGAGCTGCCGCGACTATGGATAAATATAGATCAGCCGTCCTTGACACAGCCCAGAGAGCTGCTGCGACTATGGATAAATATAGATCAGGCCTTCCGAGAGGCTGGCGGGATTTACAAATTGGAGATAAATGATCATTAAAAGAAATATTAGTAACCTACAAAACACAAAATACATTCACTTTGTGGAGGTGTTATCTGTTGAATATGTTCTTTATGAGTCATTAGAAGAAAAATTCATGTGTGTGTTTGCATTTTAGTGGTGTAAATGACTTTCAAACTTTTCCTGTTTTATAACTTTGTACAATGATATACAGCTGTACAGTTTTTGCAGCGCAAAACGAGGGTCCCTTCTTTTCCTCTTTCAGTCTCGGCCCACATTCGGCCCGCAGCGGGAGGGAAGGGAGCGGGTGAGATGCCTAAACTAACTTGACAAGCTTGACAAGGCCAAGTGAACTACCCTTGCAACAGCATTAGAAATGCGAAGGAAGATCTGAACATCGCTTGCTGCTTTAGCTATGAAAACTGATTGGTTGAACCAGAATGAGGCTTGGCGGGCTGTTAGAGTACTGCTTTAGACATAAAAAAACTGATTGGTTGAACCAGAATGAGGCTTGGTGGGCCGTTAGAGTACTGCTTTAGACATGAAAACTGATTGGTTGAACCAGAATGAGGCTTGGTAGGCCGTTAGAGTACTGCTTTAGACATGAAAACTGATTGGTTGAACCAGAATGAGGCTTGGTAGGCCGTTAGAGTGCTGCTTTAGACATGCAAACTGATTGGTTGAGCCAGAATGAGGCTTGGCGGGCCATTAGAGTGCTGCTTTAGCTATGAAAACTGACCAGCAACAAAGCCACCAGCTGTACGTTTATACCACTTTTACACAGTTTACATCATTCGTAGCCAAACAGGGATTGCACACTTCGACACAGTGTTGTTGAGGTTGTGGGGTTTGTGTGTGTGTGTGTGTTATGTAATTTTGTGTTTCTGTGTGCATGTTAAGAGAGATTTACAGAATCAGTTTTGAAACATGTCCATTCATATTTGAGAAAAGACAGATGGCAGGTGACACCCCAAGTGTGAAAAAATTGAAAAAGAGTTAAAAAAAAAAAAAAGAAAGAAAAAAGTCAGTCTGTCAGTCAAGAAAGAAGTGACAGAGACAGAAAATGCCTGGTGAAGAAAGAAATAAAAGGAGTGTGTTTGGTGCTGGTGCTCAGAGGTTGTCAAGTGTTGATCTTCCAGTGTGTGCAAAGGTGTTGTGTGATGAATATTTGACAACAGAGAAACAAGTACTATTGCTCTCGCTCATACTCCTCCCGTGGGGATGCCGGGGATCTTTCAGTATAAATAACATCCCCACCTTCTGGGAAAATTCCCTGACAGAAATTTCCTCTTTTCTGCTGCTCTCTTTATTTCCGCCTTTTTTCTTCCTTCACTGCTGTCTCCTTTTTCTGACTTCCCCCATTTTTCGAGCAAACCTTGACACTTTTTTTCTCTTTTGCACGGTTTGTGATGTGCCATCAGTGCTGTTTTGCTCTGGCGATTAGGTAGTTAAATACTAAACACTGGGATGGGCACTAGCTGCCCATTCTGCAGTGTCATTTGCCTATATTTTATGTATTTTTTAGTTTGACTTTGAAATATTGTTTTCTTCACTTTTTCACGATTTTTTGTAATCTGGGGATGATGAATCGAGCAGAATGGCTAGACCTAATCTTATTTGCCATGAGGAGCTAAAATGGTTAAGATTATGTCTCATGAACTGTTTTTTTTTTGTTTTTGTTTTTTTGTGTGTTTTTTTGTCTGCCCCATCATCTGCACTGTTTCAGTGGCATTACTCCCACGCCGCTCATTTAGATTCCTCCATACACGGCCACACCAGGGTTCGTCCGTCACAGTTCCAGCGTCGGCAGTCTGCAGGGAACCATCAATGTTAGGTCGCCAGGAGGCCACACACCAGTGGAGACACTGTACTGCTGCTGAGTCACTTCGGTGGTGTTCAGTGGTGCCTGTTCTGATTCAACGTACTTAGGACACCACCTACTAAAGCCCCTACTAACTACAATAATGGCTTAGTCGTGGAGCCAGACTGAGTGATGATGATGAAGGAGGAGGATGATGACGATGACAATGTTGCTATGGAGGTCCATTTTGGTGTGGGACTGCGTGACAAGGCTGTACTCTACACTTCCTGTCATAATGATATCCCGCCGTTAACCAGGCCCGAGAGATACAGACACTTGCAGTGTTGGTCAGGTAATTAAAGCAACACACCCAAAGATGCATCCTTGAAGTGGATGACACTCGACTGTGTGGTCCCAGTCTCCCCATTTAAGCCCACAGCACACTCAACTCTGGGTAGGAGCCGGCCACGGGCCGAAAAACCCACCTCCGCTGGGATTCGAACCCGCGTCCTCCCAGCCGTCCGTCCGCGACGCAAACCACTTCGCCACGGCGGCTGGCGTTTTTTGTAGGTTTATCTTAATGGCTTTTTTTCTGCATGTGACAGTTTTGTGTTTAACGCGGTTTGACATTTGTGTAGTTGGGCAGTCCTGATATGCTGTGCAGCCGGCTGGACTAAAGCAACAACAACGATAATGATTCCCGTCCACTCTGCAATGTTGTCAGTCCATCGTTCTGTCTGTATTCTCTGTCTTCCTGTCTCAGCAGTTCCTTGGGGGATGGGGACTGTTTTAGCAAGGCCACTGGATGGGGACTGTTTTAGCAAGGCCACTGGAGCAAGGCCACTTGATGGGGACTGTTTTAGCAAGGCCACTGGAGCAAGGCCACTTGATGGGGACTGTTTTAGCAAGGCCACTGGAGCAAGGCCACTGGATGGGGACTGTTTTAGCAAGGCCACTGGAGCAAGGCCACTGGATGGGGACTGTTTTAGCAAGGCTACACAAGGTCACTGGATGGGGACTGTTTTAGCAAGGCTACACAAGGCCACTGGATGGGGACTGTTTTAGCAAGGCTACACAAGGCCACTGGATGGGGACTGTTTTAGCAAGGCCACTGGATGGGGACTGTTTTAGCAAGGCCACTGGAGCAAGGCCACTTGATGGGGACTGTTTTAGCAAGGCCACTGGATGGGGACTGTTTTAGCAAGGCCACTGGATGGGGACTGTTTTAACAAGGCCACTGGGTGGGGACTGTTTTAGCAAGGCCACTTGATGGGGACTGTTTTAACAAGGCCACTGGATGGGGACTGTTTTAGCAAGGCCACTGGATGGGGACTGTTTTAGCAAGGCCACTTGATGGGGACTGTTTTAACAAGGCCACTGGATGGGGACTGTTTTAACAAGGCCACTTGATGGGGACTGTTTTAACAAGGCCACTGGATGGGGACTGTTTTAGCAAGGCCACTGGATGGGGACTGTTTTAACAAGGCCACTGGGTGGGGACTGTTTTAGCAAGGCCACTGGATGGGGACTGTTTTAGCAAGGCTACTAGAGCAAGGCCACTTGATGGGGACTGTTTTAGCAAGGCCACTGGATGGGGACTGTTTTAGCAAGGCCACTGGAGCAAGGCCACTTGATGGGGACTGTTTTAACAAGGCCACTGGATGGGGACTGTTTTAACAAGGCCACTGGAGCAAGGCCACTGGATGGGGACTGTTTTAACAAGGCCACTGGAGCAAGGCCACTGGATGGGGACTGTTTTAACAAGGCCACTGGGTGGGGACTGTTTTAACAAGGCCACTGGGATAGGGTGTGGTCTGTGTCGGAGTGACGGCAGCCATGGGGATACGTGAAGACAGACTGTTGTTTCTTTTGTTCACAGCGACATTATTCAAAGCTCACCAGCATGTTATTCGCAAAGGTGCATGTGTGTGTGCATGCACGCAGTCACTACGCATACACGCACGCACACACACACACACACACATTATTTGTCCTAACACTATGAAAAAAGACATCTTACATATGAAAGTTCATCCCCATAAATCTTTTTCAGATCACTGTCCGATGGAATTAATTTTTTTCGTAACTGGATTTTCGACAGAATCAGAAAGGAATTCGGTATCAGTTAAAACGTCACGAAAAGAAACGTTTGAAGCTGAAGACGTCACACACCGATACTTTTGGGATGCCTTTTCAGACGAGAAATATTTAAGGGCTTTCGAAATGCCATGGATAAAAACCACCTTGTTCAAATAGAACAAAGATTAGATACGTATATTGAAAATGAAACCGGTATTTCTAAACTAGCACTGAACAATACAATGAATGATTTTACACAATTGATGAAATTTGCGGCTAATGTAAGTCTTAGGAAGAAAACAAACGTTCGTAAGCGCAAAAGGAAAAAACGTTAAAAAATTGGTTGATAGTGAATGTTATGAACGCAGGAAAGATCTTAGATCAATACTGAATGCCATAAATAGGCATCCATATAATAAATCCCTATGCAAAAAAATATTTTTTTCCAAACGTAAGATCTATAATAGACTGTTAAGACGAAAGAAAAGAATGTACACAAATGATCTTGCGAATAAAATCAGTGACGTCCTTTATAAAGATCCGAACACCGCTTGGAAAACATTAAAAAGTTTACAAACTGCAGGCGAGAATGCCACACTCAAATATCAGTTGAATACATCCATATGGATTTCACAGCTGGAAAAGCTCATTGGCAAAGATGTGAATATAGAAGAAAAACAAAGGCAAAAAATCAGAAACGAACTTAAAAAGTGTCAAACAGATGAGTCTGCTTTCAAATATGAACTTAACAATATCAAACAGAAATCAAGAAAGCGTGCAAGCATCAACAATAAAAAAAAATAAATAAATAAAAAAAATCAAAAAAAAATCACCAGGATTGGACGGCATTACAAACGAAATGGTCAAAACAAGTCTTCCAATAACTATCCATATCATTCAAAAATGTTTAACATTATTTTCACTCAAGGTATATATCCAGAATGTTGGAAAAATGGTTTAATCATTCCACTGTATAAAAATGGAAACCCAGGAGATCCAAATAATGATAGGGGAATAACCTTAACCAATACCTTGGGGAAAAGTTTTCTGCACAATATTAAATAATCGAATAACTGAGTACCTAGAACAAGGTGAAGGCCTAACAAAGGAACACACTGGATTTCGGAAACACTACAGAACAACTGATCAAATCTTCATTTAAAAAAGATCATTAATGAAGTAATAAAAGTAAAAAAAATGGTAGATTATACGGTTGTTTTGTGGATTTTGAAAAAGCCTTTGATAATGTTTGGCACGATGCCTTGTTTCAAAAGTTGAAAAGAATGGGCATAACTGGAAAATGCTTTGATATAGTTAAAGACATGTATGATAATTCCAAAATTCAAATAAATTCATACGAAGGTCTCAACGCAGAAATAACTGTACAGAAGGGTGTACAACAGGGCAATACACTAAGCCCAACTTTATTTAATATTTTTTAAGATGATATTGTAAAATATATGGAAAGTAGCGATTCTCCAAAATTCAATGCTGTTTCACCCAGCAATGTACCATGTTTGCTTTATGCTGATGATATGGTTATTCTGTCTTTAACAAGAAAAGGATTGGAACAAATATTACATAATTTGAACACATATTGCCATAGTCGGGGATTAAAAATTAATAGAGGGAAAACGAAAGTGGTAATCTTTACAAGATCTGACCCAAAAATACCAATATATTATTACTGTGAGGAAGTTATAATACAAACATCAGAAGAATGTAACTGGAAGTCTGATAAGAGCACAGGAACATCTAACTAAACAAGCAAACAAAGCATTGCATACTTTACGAAGAACATTCAAAAATATCAACATCAATCCAGGTACCATATCTAAGCTGTATGATACTTTGATAACGCCAATATCGATTTATGGGGCAGTAATGGTTACCTTACAAAGTCAAACCGGATGATTCTTTCGATTTAGCACATCTTTTTGACGACTGCTTATCGAATAAGTTTCCACATGAAAAATTACACATTAAATTCTGTAAGCAAATACTTGGAGTACACAAAAAAGCTATGGTGCTTCCTGTGTTAGGTAAATTGGGCAGATTCCCAATAAGTTTAAAGATTATATGCCAAATTATTACATATTGGATTCACATAATTCAATTACCAGAAACTTCCCTCATCAACAAATTATACAAGTCCATGTACCAACAAGAAAATACAACTTCCCCATGGTTGATATTTGTTAGAAAGATACTCGAAATTATAGGCCTTGATCACATTTGGAAAAACCAATTCACATCCAGCGTACATCTTTTAAATATATCGGATGCAAAACACAGACAAGCTTTAACGAAGCTCAGAATAAGCGCGCATGACCTAAAGATTGAGAGAGGTAGATATTTAAATATCAGTCCACAAGAAGACAGATTGTGCAACAAGTGTAACATACTGGAAGACGAAATCCATCTTTTTGATCATTGTATTAAATATAAAACCTTAACGGGCAACAATTTTTAAAAGATATTCAAAATTCGAATAACACAGGAAATATTCCCAGTCAGGTGATGCTAAAAGATGATGAATATATACAAACAAGATTAGGAAAAATTGTTTATGAATGCTGCTGCAATTTATTGCATTAACTGATTGATTAATTGTGTGTTTTCATTCATTCATTCATTTACCATTGCACTTCTGTCTTATAAACCTTAAGGTTTCATGACAATAAAATCTATTCTATTCTATTCACACACCGTGATACACGCGCGCTTACACAATACAAGTGAGCATTGCTTGCCGTTGCAAACAAACATTCGCGCGCGCACACACACACACACACATTCTCTCTCTCTCTCTCTCTCTCACTCTCTCTGATGCACCATTTTGTTCTGATTTGTACTCAGTACTGTTCACCAGAGCTTTTCAGCTAATGACATTAAACATTTCAGTGTGTTCTCTTTCTCGCACGCACGCACGCACGCACACACACACACACACACACATCAGCAACAACACCGGCACAGCACTGTGACAACCGAACACACACATCCACCAACCACAAAAAAAAAAAAAAAATCTCAGTGAACTTTGAATAATGATTTCCACTGCCAATAACCAAGGTCTGGGCATCATCATCAGCGGCGCGGTGTGTTGGGGGAAACGGTGATACTGACACCGCTGCCGTCAGACAAAAACAGCCGAGAAAAAACAAAAGAAGGTTACGTCATATTGACTTGGGTGTGGTCGCGCCGTGTCAGACCTGTTTGTGTGTGGAAGATGTGCTGAACTGGGTGAGGGGGCCAGGGAGAGCAGAACGGGGGTGGAGGGAAGCGACACAGCATCTGATCCTCACAGACTTCAACACCCTCCTGTAGCTGGCGCCACATTGATCAGTGCGGGTCAGGTTTCAGTGAAACGTTCAGTTTGTGAAGAAGAGTTCCACGCTGTCGTGGCGAGAGCTGTGTTTTCTGCCTGTCTGTCTGTCTGCTCCCTCGTCTGTCCTTCTGGTCTGTTGTCTTTCTTTTTATGTGTTTGTCAGTTTCTTTCTCTGTCTCTCTCCCCTGCCCCCCCCCCCCCCCCCCCTCCCCCCTCTCAGCTTAATAACATGAAGGCCTATTTACAGACTACAAAGTATCAAGTTGTTGAAACGACACGATCAAGGCCAGATGACACGGGTGTTACATATCAAGTCCCTTCTTTGTACGACTGGTTTCGGTCAAGTATGGTTGGTTGTGGCGGGGAATCGTTATTTCTGAAAGATTTTATACTTTAAATCCTGGTGAGTCTTTTGCTTCGACAGGTTATCCTGAGCTGTCGCACTGATGTGGGAAATACGATGACACGAGTGGACACAGATGGTTTGTTCTCTTTGCTTGAGCTTTATGCATATGTGGGAACCCCGGAATATGTGTACCCCCATCAATCAAAACAATAAATAGCATCCCCGCTTCAGAAAATTCTGTGCTTGAAATTTCCTCTTTTCTATTGCTCTCCTTATTTTTCCCCTTTTTCTTCCTTCACTGTTGTCGCCCTTTTCTGCCTTCCCAGTCCATCTCCCGCTATCCTTTTCCCCTTTCTGTTTCAAGTTTGTTTGTTTGTTTGTTTTCCGAGAAAACCTTGATACTTTTTTCTCTTTTCCGAAGTCAGTGATGTACTATCTGTGCTGTTTTGCTCTGGCGAATAGGCGGTAACATTGTAAAAAAACTGGGATAGACACTAGCTGTCCATTATGCAGTGTTATTTACCGATATGGTCTTTTTAATGTATTTTTGTTTGTCTTTGAAGTAATGGTATTTCCTTTTTTTACGGTTTCATTGTAGTCTGGGGATGATAAAGGAAGCGGAAGGGCTGACGTAATCAGAATGGCTTTGTCTTACTTGCCCAAAAGCCCTAAACAGTCAGGATAGTGTGTCATGAATTGTGTTTTGTTGGGTTATCGTATTGTTGTTGTTTTTTATGTGACAGGTTTTGTTTTTAACGCGGTTGGACATTAATTTGTGTAGTTGGCAGTCCTGGTAAGGCCCTGTGGACATTAATTTGTGTAGTTGGCAGCCCTGGTAAGTCCTGTGCGGTCTGCTGGACTATAAGCAACAATAATTGTCATAATATTTCTAATGAAACGATGTTTGACGTCAGAACAGTGCTTGGGCACAAGGCTGAATGAGGTCAAGAACGTGTGCGTGGCGTGTTGTGTCAGCAAGTGGTATTCTCATCTGGAAACTGAGCAGTGATGGTTTTATTCATTGTGCAACAGCTTTAAAACTGGTTTTGATTCAACACCTTTAACAGTTGCTAGGAACAGGAGACATCTTTAACAGGTCTTTTACATAGATTTGTTTTAAAACTCGCTTGTGAGATTCAGACTTGGAGTAAATGTTATGAATGCACACATATACCGGTGTGATTTTGCTTTGGTACATATTAAATATGTACAGTTACTACAGTTTTAATGTATTTGAATATTCGTGTGTGTGTGAGTGTGCAAGCGCGCGAGCGGGTATATGCCATTTTATACCTGGGTATATTCTGGACGTGGTATATTTTAGCCTGGTACACCGGGATGTGTGTTCGCGATGCTCTCCTGTCAGCTGATGCTGATTAAGGATCATGGTGACCATTTGTGAACTTGTCAAGCTGACAGATTTTTTGTTGGAAATGCATGGTTATTCTTTTTAGCGCGCGCGCGCGCGCGTGTGTGTGTGTGTGTGTGTGCGAGAGAGAGAGAGAGAGAGAGAGAGAGAGAGAGAGAGTTAGTTTCCAGCAACATGTTCTGGCGTTCCTTGTTAGGCATACGAGGATGGAAATGGTAAGCTGAACACATAAAACGTGTGATCACGATCACATACCTACACTATCCCAGTCGGTGTTGCACATGGTAAGTTGAACACATCACTTGACGTGTGATCACGATCACATACCTACACTATCCCAGTCGGTGTTGCACATGGTAAGTTGAACACATCACTTGACGTGTGATCACGATCACATACCTACACTATCCCAGTTGGTGTTGCACGTTCAGCTGATAAACTGACTCTCTCAGGCAATGTGTGTGTCGTTCAGTTTAATTATCTTCGGAAATCGTAAGCTAACATTTATTTTAATTTAATGTAGCTGTTTCTAGAAATTGCTTATTAATGTAAAGAAATGAAACGATTAGTGCTTTATTATGAAAGTGATCTTTTAACAACAAAAAAAAGTATTTGTGAAGATGTGTGTGTGTGTGTGTGTGTGTGTGTGTGTGTGTGTGTGTGTGTCCAGCAGTGCTTTTGCAATTTCTGAAGATTGTACGTATTTGGTTTGCACTTTAATTTTTAACAAACAAAACCTCGCACTTACGCACACGTGCACGCATACACGCGCAACCACACACGCGCGCACACACACGAAAAACATAACCTCTCTCTCTCTCTCTCTCTCCCATGCACACAAAAGCCACACGCTGAGTACAGAGAAATGGACAGAGGTGTTTATTGAGGTCATCCAAATATTGTAGAGTAGAACGAACAGTCCATTCCATAGAGAACCAAAACACGAGGAGTAGTCCAAACAAGAAAACGTCAAATACATCAGTAAGCACAAAAAGAAAAAAGAAAGAAAGAAAGAAAAAAGAAAAAAAAAAAAAGTGCGCAAAAAGCTCCACACCCCTCAAAACAAAACCCGTGAAATTGTGAAATAAAGTGGAAAAAAAAGAAAAAAAGAAAAAAAGAATTCTTAACTAAGCTATATATTTTTAAATAGATTTTTTATGCGAAGTACTGGGTTTGGAATAACACAAAAAGTTATCACCTAAAACAAAACTATCTATCTATATATCTATGGTGTATGTGTGTGTGTGTGTGTGTGAGGAGGGGGTGGAGGATAAGAGAGGGAAGGAAGAAGGTAGGGGTGGGGTGAAAACTAAAGGACAGAGGACGTCGGTGGTAAAAACAACGAAAACCACTGACTGGGCGAAGACCGGAAGGACACAAGCTGCAGACACGGCTGTTGACTTCCCCATTCCCCACGCCCTGAATCCCTCACACCTGGCACACCATTCACACTTCCCCATTCCCCACGCCCTGAATCCCTCACACCTGGCACACCATTCACACTTCCCCATTCCCCACGCCCTGAATCCCTCACACCTGGCACACCATTCACACTTCCCAACCTCTTCAGCCTGTCACTTTGGCTTTAAAGTGTTGAAATCAAAAGGGTTAAAGGACCCATAGCCTTTTATAGCCATGAGGCCCAGTCATCTCCTGTCAGGTTCCTTTTATAGCCATGAGGCCCAGTCATCTGTCAGGTTCCTTTCATAGCCATGAGGCCCAGTCATCTCCTGTCAGGTTCCTTTTATAGCCATGAGGCCCAGTCATCTCCTGTCAGGGATAGCCATGAGGCCCAGTCATGTCCTGTCAGGTTCCTTTTATAGCCATGAGGCCCAGTCATGTCCTGTCAGGTTCCTTTTATAGCCATGAGGCCCAGTCATCTGTCAGGTTCCTTTTATAGCCATGAGGCCCAGTCATCTCCTGTCAGGGATAGCCATGAGGCCCAGTCATCTCCTGTCAGGGATAGCCATGAGGCCCAGTCATGTCCTGTCAGGTTCCTTTTATAGCCATGAGGCCCAGTCATCTGTCAGGTTCCTTTCATAGCCATGAGGCCCAGTCATCTGTCAGGGATAGCCATGAGGCCCACTCATCTGTCAGGTTCCTGTTATAGCCATGAGGCCCAGTCATCTGTCAGGTTCCTTTCACAGCCATGAGGCCCAGTCATCTGTCAGGTTCCTTTCATAGCCATGAGGCCCAGTCATCTGTCAGGTTCCTTTCATAGCCATGAGGCCCAGTCATCTGTCAGGTTCCTTTTATAGCCATGAGGCCCAGTCATCTGTCAGGTTCCTTTTATAGCCATGAGGCCCAGTCATCTGTCAGGTTCCTTTCATAGCCATGAGGCCCAGTCATCTGTCAGGTTCCTTTCATAGCCATGAGGCCCAGTCATCTGTCAGGTTCCTTTCATAGCCATGAGGCCCAGTCATCTGTCAGGTTCCTTTCATAGCCATGAGGCCCAGTCATCTGTCAGGTTCCTTTTATAGCCATGAGGCCCAGTCATCTGTCAGGTTCCTTTTATAGCCATGAGGCCCAGTCATCTGTCAGGTTCCTTTCATAGCCATGAGGCCCAGTCATCTGTCAGGTTCCTTTCATAGCCATGAGGCCCAGTCATCTCCTGTCAGGTTCCTTTCATAGCCATGAGGCCCAGTCATCTGTCAGGTTCCTTTTATAGCCATGAGGCCCAGTCATCTGTCAGGCTGGTTCCTTTTATAGCCATGAGGCCCAGTCATCTGTCAGGTTCCTTTCACAGCTGGGCGGAGTGAGGAAAATCGGGATCAAGGGCCTTCCCCCTAGGACACACCACCATGCCGAAACGGGACAGAGTGAGGACACACCACCTTGCCGAAACGGGACAGAGTGAGGACACACCACCTTGCCGAAACGGGACAGAGTGAGGACACACCACCTTGCCGAAACGGGACAGAGTGAGGACACACCACTATGCCGAAACGGGATGGAGTGAGGACACACCACCATGCCGAAACGGGACAGAGTGAGGACACACCACCATGCCGAAACGGGACAGAGTGAGGACACACCACCATGCCGAAACGGGACAGAGTGAGGACACACCACCATGCCGAAACGGGACGGAGTGAGGACACACCACCTTGCCGAAACGGGACAGAGTGAGGACACACCACCTTGCCGAAACGGGACAGAGTGAGGAGAATCGGGATCAAGGGCCTTTCCCCCAGGACACACCACCATGCCGAAACGGGACAGAGTGAGGACACACCACTATGCCGAAACGGGACAGAGTGAGGACACACCACCATGCCGAAACGGGACAGAGCGAGGGAAATCGGGATCAAGGACCTGTCCCCCAGGACACACCACCATGCCGAAACGGGGCCTCCAACCCTGATCACAAAGGAACAGTTTAAACAAAATTTCAACAGAAACTTTTACAACTGCAAAGGAAAAAAACACCACGTCGGAGATTATGACGAGAGAGCTAGGGGAAAAGGGGTTCAGTCTAGCCGGGGGTGAGGGGGAGAGAGAGAGAGAGAGAGAGGGAAGAGAAGTGATGTGTGTGTGTGTGTGCGCGCGCGCGTGTGTGCGTGTGTGTGTGTGTGAGGGGGAGAGCTGCGACCGTGTATTTATTTTTAACATAATGCTTACACTTACAATACCGTGACAGACCAACCTGGTAAAAAAAAAAAAAAAAAAAAATCAGCCACAACAAAATGAAACGTTGAAATGTTAATACACTCTTCTTCAACTTCCACACCAACATCATTATGGCACTCACAAAATCATTCCACGTAAAATACGAACAATACGCAACCAAGTCATAGGCTTTGAAGTACATGAGGGAGAAGGGGAGAGAAATGTGTGAGCAGTGTGTGTGTTGGGTAGACAGACAACCCAAAGTGCAACAAAGCAAAACATCCACACAACGAACTGATACAGTGCTGATAACGCTTTCCATACACACACACACACACACACACAGAACCGCCATAAAAAAAAAACACATACATTACTATGCAGACATCGGGGTAGAAAATAACATGAAACTGAAATGGGTGGGTGGGGAGACTGTGTGTGTGTGTGTGTGTGTGTGTGTGTGTGAGAGAGAGAAGGGGAGAGGGGTGTTAATGGAGAAACAATGTAGATTCACGTGGAAGGGAGAGGGGTGAGGGGGAAGAGGGGGTGGGGAGAGGGAGGGCTTGCGCTTGCAAGCTGATTTTTAATTTTTGTGAATGTTTATTATGCACTCATACATGTATGGACGCAACATGCCACGTCACACACACACACACACACACACACACACTTTCTTTAAAGAACACTACATAGCTCAACCGCCACCTCAATGTTTATTTTTAATATCTCTACAGTACAGATAAACATGAAAATGAAATGAAATAAAGGGTTGATCGGCATTAGTGAAACTTTGGAGTAGAAAAATACGCTCGGCATTGGTACTGTGAAAAAAAAGAAGAAATAAATATATGAAAAAAAACCCATAAATCGTTGAAAGGTATTTTTATATGTAAAAAAAAGAAAAGAAAAGAAAAAAAAAAGACAATTTCATGACAGAGCAAGTGAACCACTAGTTAAGTCGTGTGTTCTTTCCACCGACACACACACACACACACACACACACACACGAACGCACGCACACACACACACACACACACACACACAGCATGAAAGCGGACGGTTGGTCGGAAGGTTAGGCATGAACGTGATAGGAGGAGATAACCTCCATCAGGCGAAAATCGGCACTGAAGTCAACATCATCATTACACGTACATGTCATTCATGATGATGATTGATTAGTATTAGTATTATGCAGCCATGCAGAATATGAACAGGGAGGAGGAGGGGGGGGGGGGTGAGGGGGGGGAAAGACGGGAAACCACACGGCAGGTTGGGTGGGGGAAGGGTTGGAGTGGAGGGGGAGGGTGTTTCTCATCCCCCCCCCCTCTCCGCCCCCCGCCCCCACCCCTCCTCCCGACTACATCAGCGCTCCTGTGTGCTTGAACGTCACATGAATGCGCCGGTTATATGGCAGTGCAGGGACTGTTAGTATTATTATCATTATCATTATTATTATTATCCTCATCATTATTATGAACGGTTTCATTATCAACAAGCGCGAGTTTCCCTGTCGTGTATCAGTTCATCGTGGACTGCTGGCAGGAGATGTGTCCGGTCTTCCAACGGTTAAAACGGACATTATTCTGCCCCACCATCACTCAGTCAGCCCCGAAACGTGTTACTGCTAACATCACGGCGGGATGTGTGCTTCTCTTGCCGGCAATGTGTAGCCCTGACTGATTCCTGCAGGACTCTCAGCAACGTTCGTTACAACTGTCCGCACACTCCCGCAGAACGATCTGCAAGTCTTTCTGAATGACAGTATTCGTGGGCAGGTGCTTAATTAACCTACCATTGGACACACACACACACACACACACACACACACACACACACAAAAGACCGTCTAATAACACTTGTAGTGGATAGACGTTAAACTGAAAATCTGTCACACAGAGAAGTGGGGAGGGAGAATGATGACACACACACAGACAACCAAGGCAGATAGCGTACAGTTGGTGACGAACAAGGGGTAACAAAGCAGACTGCCACCTCCCTGGCAAACAGAAACCCACGGCGGAATCGTTCAGTCTGTCTCTCTCTCCCCTCTTCCCTACAGGGCAGTCTGATAGGAGTCAATGTAAAACCAGATGTTGTAACCTTCCATAATTCAACACATCACCTGTCACCGTTATCACTACACAATTAATTATGCACTGAGAATGCTGGATTCTCTCTGGACTGTCTTTCTCGCAGAACTAAGAATTAATAATAATAACACTTCATAACCTTTTATCGCGCCCTCAGGAATTTTGACAAAAAAAAGGCTCTCAGCAATTATCACCAATAAAAAAAAAAAAAAAAAAAAAAAAAAATCAATGTTTCTTTGAAATACCGTTTATGTACAACGAACATCCTGGTCTGCTGTTGTTTGCCAGTAGTACGTCTGTCACGTATACCGTCTGCTTCATGTGATATCTATACCCTTTCTGCGGGAGATAAAATGTCAGAGGCAAAACAGTAAAAAGGTTAGTGATAAACAACAACAACAACAACAACAAAACAACAACAAACAAAACAAAAAAAATGAAATAAACGGTTTTCGCTGCTATACCAATGTACAGCGGTTGTTGTGCACAAGTGGAGACGGAGAACGCCAACAGTGCAGGACTATGGCACACGGTTTGAATTCTACCAGCCTTGGACTGACCATCGTCTGACACCAGTGACAGACCGACTGGCCTCAGTGCAAGGAGGTCAACAGACTTTCCCAACAGTCCTGAAAGATATTACTTTGAAGAGTGCTGATAGGGGTGGGGGGAGGTAGAGAGAGAGAAGGGGGCAGGGGTGTCGAAATGTACAACTTGACTTTCTTTTTAGTTTTTATCTTTTCTCTTTCTTTTTTTTTTTTAGCATCATCTTGTTTTGAAAAGTGTTTCGTTGCACAGATTTACAAAGAAAGCAAACGAGGGGAGATATGGCAACATGATTCAAAAGTTTCCAATTCAAAATTAAAATACAAAAACTATTGAAGCGACTTGTTTAAAAGACAACAAGAAACAAACATCCGTGGCTTGACCTTGGATATGGATGGGTGGGCGGGGGTGATGAGGGGGGAAATGGAGGGGTGGTGAGGGGGGGGGGGGGGGCAGGACACTCCCGTCTTCCTGCAGAGGGTGTGGACATGGATGGGTGGGGGTGATGAGGGGGGAAATGGAGGGGTGGTGAGGGGGGGAGGGTGTGGACATGGATGGCACACGGAAAGAAAGATGCAAGGGGTGGTGGGGGTGGGGGTGGTTATGGCACTTCAGGCAGGCAGGTCAGTTACAGGTAATGTGTGAATGAAGGAACATCCTGTGATTCTACAACAAATCACGGGGCACCCACTCTGGACCACTCAGGGAAGATAAAGCAGAGCATCATCACGACATGCACGCCAGGTGGATATCTATGGCGGGGGGAAATGCTGTCTACATAGGACCATCGCCTTCATGTTCAGTTCGTGTTTTTCGCCTTTTATTCAATGTAACCGCTGCTATATATTACGTGTGTATTATGTTATATTACTATGTAGAGTTGGGTTGTTGTTTTTTTTTGGTGTTTTTTATAACCTTTTTTGTGGTTTAAGAAGGGTTTTTGGTCTTTATTGCATTATGTTCAAAACGAACAATTGTTTCATATTTCATTCAGTCTATTCCCAATGAACATTTATTCAAATACATTTAATTCTGTTCATATTGAACACAATAGTTCATTCTGTTCCTATCAGGTTGTCTGTCAATAGATGTGACGGCTTCAAACCACTGTTCCTGGTCCTGTCTGTTTCAACTTCATTTCATTCTGCGTGTCAGGAACTGCCTTCACGACAACCAGAAAGTGGGATGCTGCAGAATGTCGTCCTGTTCACAGTCAGCATTCAAACACTTGAATCAGAAAACTGCCTGCATCCCATCGCTGTTTGCAGGCACTGAGGTTCCCAGCCCGCTGACGCTGAAAGCTTTCCCCATGAAGTTCATCGGCTGATGCTGGCACTTGCTGTCTTTGATGTGTTAACCGATAGGAATCATTAGTTGGTGTGCTGTACCCGATTCACACTTCAGGCATTAACATCACCATTCTATCGTCTGTAAAATATAACCACAGCGTTAGTTTCATAGATGGTTTCAGAACGTTCAGGATGATCTATATATGCTACACCAGATCTGCTTAAAAATAAGGAGCAGAAACCTGACCTTCATAATCATAATAATAATAATAAAAAAAATATATATATATATATACCGCCCTTGTCAGACCTGAAGAGCCTTTTATAGGTTTGTGTAAAACATTAACATGAATGGAAATAGAAAGATTAAACAAAACAAACAGATGAGTACACTAGAATATAATACAACACAGAAGGGTAGGTGTAAAGGGACCACTATAATCATGTGTTGTCGCTCAGATCAACGACCTGCACACAAACACACAGGGAGAGTCCGCTGCCCCGACTGGAAACGAAAAAGGGACACAACTCGTG
>NC_134896.1:3579930-3614930 GCF_041734735.1 Babylonia areolata | reverse complement strand
TATAAACAAGATGCAATGGAAGAAAGAAAAAAATAATTTGCACACTTCGAGAACCATTGGGATTTAAAGGAGGGTTGGTGACAGTGTGCCGGCATGAAGGAGGAGGCTGTTTGAGTGTCGTTCAAACACAGCCTGCCGATATACTGAATGATGCCATTTCACTGTGCACTTTCCGTGTTCTTCTGACGTGTCACGGGGGACAACCCCCATTGCCCCACCTCCCTCCCTCACACCCCGCTGAACGCTGACTGAACACTTCATACTGCATCTTCTCTTTCAGTGTGTGTGTGTGTGTGTGTGTGTGTGTGTCTGTGTGTGTCTGTTTCAGAGGGCACCTACCTAACACCTATGAACTTTTGCATTCAAGGAAGCCTGTGTTGCTGTCAAGCTGGAGAAACACAACCTGAACGTCCGTGAGGACTGAAGCCAGAAAGAATCTTTCAATATCATGGAGGTCGTCGTCACCACTGCCACCGTGTTCTTCTTTCAATACAGGCCTGCACGCAACGCCAGTGTTATTCCAGAATCACAACCGTACAGTGCGCGCGCACTCACACACACGATGCACACAAAAGAACTCTTGGTGGGGGACAGGGGTGGGGGAGGGGGGGGGGCAGGAGGGGGAGGAGGGGGGGAGCGAGGGGCGGGGGTTTGTTCATTCACAAGAATCGTATCGATTCGAATTACTGATACACCAATAGTCCTCACACCTTCACGAGTTCATTCATTGCTAAATCCACTGTCTCCGGATCTGTTTCTGACGAAAAGAAAAAAACACACCAAAAAACCAAAAACGCAACAACAACAACAACAAAAACAACAAAAATCCCCAAAAAACAATTAAAAAAAAACCCAACCAAACAAAAAAGCGAAGGATGATTATGCTTCATTTCCGAACTAGTGTCCTGCAGACAGATACAGTGATGTTGGTGAAGAAGGGGAACAGCAGGAGGGTGGAAGTGGACATGGTGATGGTGTTGATGATGACGATGATGGGGAGACGAACCCACCCTCCCCACTCAAGGCAAGACCGCCCTCACTCCAACACTGTGAAGGCAAGGGGAGAGAGGGAGAGAGAGAGAGAGGGAGAGAACTGTCACAGGCCTACACTTCATCCGGGTCCTCCTCACCACCACCCTCACTCTTCACGGCCTCCTCCTCCACCTCCTCCTCCTCCTCCTCCATCGCCTCCTCCTTCACCTCCACCTTCACAGGGGCGGGGACGGAGGGGATGAGGAGGAGGGAGGAGGGTGGTGCTGGCTGGCTGGTGGTGACGGGGGAGGTGATGGTGATGGGGGTGGCTGGCTGGGGGTTGTCGTCCCCTGCTGATGCTGCCAGAAGCAGCACCTTGGGGTCCTGGCTGCCTGAACCACCCGAGGAGGACCTCTGCAGCAGCTGGGCCGACAGCGTGGGCATGACGGTGACGGGGGTGGGGGTGGGGGTGGGGGCCGGGGAGCTCTGGCTTCCGCTGTCCGGATCCGCCCCCACCTTCCCCCCTCCTCCTCCCCCTCCCTCCCCGTCTCCCCCCTCCCCCTTCTCCAGCAGACCGGCGTCCCGGTTGTTCTCCACGCACTTCCTCATGTGTTTCTCCAGCGTGCTGGGCACGGAGAAGGGCATGTCGCAGAAGCGGCAACGGAAGACGTCCTTGCCCACCCGCCCGTGGGTCTTCATGTGGCGGGTCAGCTTGGACGACTGCGCGCAGGCGTAGGTGCAGAGCTCGCACTTGTAGGGCTTTTCCCCTGTGTGGGAGCGGCGGTGCACCGTCAGGTTGCTGCAGTTCTTGAACACCTTGCCGCAGAACTCGCACGTGTCGTTCCTCGACCCGCCGCTCTTTCTGGACGACCCGCCGCCCGGCGAGGGGGAGGCGCCGTTGGTGCTGGCGGCCAGGAGGGAGGCTCCAGAGACCGGTCTGGAGGACGTCAGGGCCCCGCTCGGTACCTTCAAGGCACTGCTGCTGCTGTCGCTCCCCGCCCCAACCGGGGTGGTGGTGGTGGTGCTGCTGCTGCCTGCCCCCGCTGCTCCCCCTCCCGCCTTGCCCCCCTCCTGCAGGGAGAAGGTGGGCGGGAAGCCCGGGAAGAAGGTGCGGAGGGTGGTGGTGGGGGAGCAGTCTGCGGGCAGCACGTGGGGGAAGGTGGTTGGGCT
Organism: Babylonia areolata; assembly: GCF_041734735.1. Lineage (NCBI taxonomy): Eukaryota > Metazoa > Mollusca > Gastropoda > Neogastropoda > Buccinidae > Babylonia > Babylonia areolata. Next base: position 3,612,788 of record NC_134896.1, on the reverse strand, counting down.
GAACACGCTGCTGTCTCCGGGTTCGCTCCCCTTGGAGGCCTGCTCCCCGCCACTAGGCGGCGTCTTGCCGGCCCCGGGCTGGGTTAGCAGGAGGACGTGGTGGCTGTCGCCGTTCTCCTTCAGGCTGAGGTCCTGGGCCCCGTCCTGCCCCAGGTTCTCCTCAAGGGCCGCCTGGAAGGCTTCGTTGAAGGACTCGATGCTGTTGAGGCCGGACTTCTTCATGACCTCGCTGACCAGGCTGACCGAGGCGTGGCGCCGCGTGCCTGGGGGCGTGGCCTCGGCGTCAGGGGGGCTGCTGTCCGTCTGGCTGTTGGACCGGAGGTCGGACCGCCCGTCGCTCTCTGCCGTCAGCGGGTTGAAGCTCCCGTCACAGCCCTTGTCCGCCACGTCGCTGTCGTCGCTGAAGTCGCCCTCCATGTCTTCCTCCTCGTCGTCCTCCTCCATCTCCTCCTCCTCCTCCTCTTCATCCAGGTCGGAAGCGTCGCACAGCTTGTGGCGCGTGCTGTCCGGGGAGCTGCCCGTGGAGTGTGTGCTGCCGTCAGAGGTGCCGGTGGTGGTGAGGGGGGTGACGGGGGCGGAGTGGCGGGGGGCAGCGTGGGTCTTCATGTGGCGCTGCAGCTTGCTGTGCTGACTGCAGGCGTGCGGACACAGCGGGCACCGGAACGGCCTCTCGCCCGTGTGCGACCGCCGGTGCACGATGAGGTTGCTCTGGAAGCGGAACTTCTTCTGGCAGAACTCGCACGTCTTCAGCTTGCCGGGGTGCAGCAGGGAAGACACGGCTGCCGTGCTGCTGCTGCTGGTGGTGGTGGTGGTGGTGGCGGGAGACGACGCCGGTGATGAAGACAGCTTGGTCGTGGGGGTGTCGTTGTTCCGCTCCTTGCCGGCTTTCGGCGTCTTCTCCTTGCTGTCCTCCACCACCACCACCACCTTCACTTCCCCTGCCTCGCTGCCCGTGCTGCCCGTGCTGTCCCTGCTTGCCCGAGGACCGCCGCCCTGGGCATTGGGCTGCACGGCCTTTAGCACTGCGGGCAGGGTGAAGGGGGCGGTGGGGGTGGTGAGGACGGGGGCGGCGGGGAGGTGGGGCGGGTTGGTAGCCAGCTCCTTGAGGCGCTGGGAGTAGGTCTGCTGGGAGGAGTCCAGGGTCGCCGCCGTCAGGGGCCTGGTGCGGTCAAAGGCGGCGTGAGTGACGGCGGAGTCCAGGCCGGGGGGCAGGGCCACGCTCACACCGGTCAGCACATGGGGGGTCCGCAGTCCCCGGTACTGCTCCAGCACCTCCACCGGGACACCCAGCTCCGACGTCCGGCCGAAGGGCAGGCGGAAGAAGGGGGCCAGCACCCCGGGGAACGACCCCACCACCCCCGCCCCGCCACTCGTCGTGGAGGTGGAAGAGGGGGCAGGAGGTTGGGGGGTGGGCCGCTCCACGCCTTGTAGAGGGGAGGGGGAGGGGGTGGAGGAGGTGCAGGTCACCGGAGCGGCAGGGCGGGTGTGGGCGGGTTGGGGGGACGGCGCGGAGAAAGGCGGTAGCTGCGGAGGCCGGGGAGGAGGAGGAGGGTCGGGGGCTGGTTGAGGGGGTGGCGGTGCTGTAGATCTTCATGCCGTGCTCTTTCTGCACGTGCTGCAGCAGCAGCCAGGCGGAGCCCACAGTCACAGAGCACACCTCGCACACCATGCGGCTGGGCTCTGAAACAGGTCACGGCGTGCCGGACAATCCATTCACACTACACCACTACTGCTGTCCAACAAAACAAAAAGAAAATGGAGAAGATGCCTGACCTTAGAATACCCCAACGCCCTGATCAGGCTTTGAGGGGAGGACCTATCACCTTGATCAGGCCTTGAGGGAAGGATCTATGGCCTTGAGGGAAGGACCTATCATCCTGATCAGGCCTTGAGGGAAGGACCTATCATCCTCATCAGGCCTTGAGGGAAGGACCTATCACCCTGATCAGGCTTTGAGGGAAGGACCTATCATCCTGATCAGGCCTTGAGAGGAGGACCTATCACCTTGATCAGGCCTTGAGGGAAGGACCTATGGCCTTGAGGGGAGGACCTATCATCCTCATCAGGCCTTGAGGGAAGACCTATCATCCTCATCAGGCCTTGAGGGGAGGACCTATCATCCTAGGTTTGTGTGGAACATGAGCCTACTACTCCCAAAACCCAAAGCATTCCTGTTTCACAAGATCTCATTTCAACTGTGATGACAACCAATTAGGTACCGAACGCAAAATGAGGCAGGCAACTTCTGAACAGTCATGAAACTGCGCAAACCAACTTTCCAACACTGAGTTAATCATATTCTCAACAATCGCAAAACTGGGCTAACCAACTTCACAACTATCACTAAACTGGGCTAACCAACTTCACAACAATCACTAAACGTAACCAACTTCAAAACAATTACTAAACTGGGCTAACCAACTTCACAACAATCACTAAACTGGGCTAACCAACTTCGCAACAATCGCTAAACCGAGCTAACCAACTTCACAACAATCGCTAAGGTGGGTTAACCAACTTCACAACAATCACTAAACTGGGCTAACCAAGTTCACAACAATCACTAAACTGGGCTAACCAAGTTCACAACAATCACTAAACTGGGCTAACCGACTTCACAACAATCACTAAACTGGGCTAACCAACTTCACAACAATCACTAAACTGGGCTAACCAACTTCACAACAATCGATAAACTGGGCTAACCAACTTCACAACAATCACTAAACTGGGCTAACCAACTTCACAACAATCACTAAACTGGGCTAACCAACTTCACAACAATCACTGAACTGGGCTAACCAACTTCACAACCATCGATAAACTGGGTTAACAGACTTCACAACAATCACTAAACTTAACCAACTTCACAACAATCGCTAAACTAAGCTAACCAACTTCACAACAATCGCTAAACTGGGTTAACTAACCTCACAACAATCACTAAACTGAGCTAACCAACTTCGCAACGATCGCTAAACCGAGCTAACCAACTTCACAACAATCGCTAAACTAAGCTAACCAACTTCACAACAATCGCTAAACTGGGTTAACTAACCTCACAACAATCACTAAACTGGGCTAACCAACTTCACAACAATCACTAAACTGGGCCTGTAAAAACACAGGCTATGAATAGACTGATGGAACTGGACATCTGACACAAGTAGCCTGCAGTACCCCAGTGACAGTCCCGATAAAGGAACCCGCTGCTGTTAACAGGACAGTGTGATAACCAGGTCAACAGAGGACCGCACGAACCTGGACCATTTACTGCGGTCAACTGACAGATAAAAACGAGCCCACCCTTTGTTGCATGGGCCAACCTCAAGGGGCTCTTGACAGTTTTGGGTTCTTTGTTTCACGGCACGCCATTCCCGTTTCGTCTGTTCTCTCTCTCTCCCTCCCTCTCTCTCTCTCCCTCCCTCCCTCTCTCTCTCAAAAACGCAAACTGACAAAAACATGCGCGGGTGTGTGTGTACATATACTTGTGTGCGTGCATGCTTGCGTGCGTGCATGTGTGCGATTGTGTGTGTGTGTGTGTGTGTGTGTGTGTGTGTGTGTGTATCCACGCACACACCTTGTGACGTCATTATCATTGCTATTAATATGAAAATTCAGAGCGCGCGCGCAGTAATATGACTGCACCTGCGTAGAAGACGTTAAAAAAACACACATGAAAATGTTGTTTTGAATTGGAAAAAAGGACAGGAAAAGACCAGGGAGAAAGCGGTCCGTGCGGACAGAGCAGAGAAAACAGGAGAAGCCACACAGAACGCAGGTCGGGATAGGAAAGCACATCTTCCTTCTTTCTTTCTTTCCGTCACACGACCAACATCGACTTGCCGAGGACTCTGTCGTGCTTGATGCAGGCTGCGTATTTTCGTGTCTCCATAACCCACCGACCTTTGACATGGGTTACAGGATCTTTAACATGCATTTTTGATCTTCTGCGTGCGTATACACACGAAGGGGGTTCAGGCACAAGCAGGTCTTCACATATGTTGACCTGGGAGATCGGAAAAATCTCCTCCCTTTACCCACAAGGCGCCGTCACCGAGATTCGAACCCTGGCCCCTCGGACTGAAAGTCGTACACTTTAACCCCTCGGCTGTTGCGCCTCTCTGGTATGATCTGTGTCCGTTACAATGGCTGCATACACAGACGCTTGCCGAAATTTCAGCGACATTCTACAATACCCCAAATCAGAAAACTGTGCAACTTCCCACGAGGATTCAAAGGCCTCGTGAAGCCCGTACATGTAACACAGCGGGTGTGTCAGCCCTGTGTCGGCATGCCCACACTCTCCACTGCTGTGCTCTGATTACGAACGTCTAGCTCAGCAAGTTACCACACCAAGTGGCCCGCAACTTTATGTGAACCGTCAACTGTTTAATGATGTATCATCATTATGACTGGAGCTCAGATCAGAGCTAGACATCCACACGTAACTTCCGAAGCCAGTCAGTGGTGCTGCTGGCCTCCTCTGGGGCTGCAGGTTCCATGGACCATAGATATTTCTCAGGGCGAAATCCTACAATCATCAACCAACCAGCCACGCCACACAGCGACGTCAAGCTGCAGCATCAGTGATATAAGTGAGGGGGGGCCTGGGGGGTGGGGGCGGGGGGCCTGGGGGGTGGGGCAGAAAAAAATCTTGCCAACTGCAGCCCCAGAAGATGCAACAAGCCAGCACCGCCACTGACTGAGTGGCTCCGTGTGGGTGTAGCAGGGGTAAGTAAAGGGGGTATGCACCTGACCTGGCAGTGGAGAGAGACAGACAGGACAGAGGGAAATATACCGGTAGGTAGCAGTGGCCTGACTTTGGAACGGGAGGAGGAGGTGGTGGTGGTGATGGTGGTAGGGTGGGTGGAGGCATGGGGTGGGTGGAGGCAGAACCAGTGAGAGAAGGAAGGGGGTAGGGGGAAGCGATGGATGGGTCAAACGAGGTCAAGACACTGCACGAACACGCAAGCACACACATGCGCACGTCCACACACGCACACACACACACACACAAACACGTAAACACGTTCACACACACACACACACACACGCACATAAACACACACACAAACACGTAAACACACACACACACACACACACACAAACAAACACGTAAACACACACATACACAAACACGTAAACACACACACACACACACACACACATAAACACACACACACACACACAAACACGTAAACACACACACACACACACACACACACACACACACACACACGTAAACACACACACACACACACACACACACACACACACACACAAACACGTAAACACACACACACAAACACGTAAACACACACACACACACACACAAACACGTAAACACACACACACACACACACACACACACCAGGTGCCAGACACTAAGGGCTGCAGCCTGCATGCTGCCGCCACTCTGTCCGTGTGAACTGTACACAGTCTGGACTGTCTGACGGGGGGAAAGATGGCCGCCGTCACGTGTGAGTGTTTTCGTTGTTTTTGTTGTTGTGTCTGTTTGGTTTTGGAGGGGAGGGGGTTGAGGGGTAACATGGCTACCGTCACGTGCTGGCTTTTTTTTTTGGGGGGGAGGGGGTGGGATGGTAGGGGGGGTGGGGGGGTTGAGGGGGCAGGGAAGATGGCTACCGTCACGTGTTTAGGGGGTGCAGGGGGGTAGGGAGGGGGGAGGGAGGGAAGATGCTGATGTCACGTGTTTAGGGGGTGCAGGGCGGTGGGGAGGGGGGGAGGGAAGGAAGATGCTGACGTCACGTGTTTGGGGGGTGAGGAGGGGGAGGAACCAGAGGAGATGCTGGTGGGGGACGGGGAGGGGGGAAGGAGGAGGAGGGGGTGTGAGCAAGACTGGGGCAGGAGTGAGTGTGTGTGTGAGGGAGGAGGAGGAAGGGGAGGTGTTAAGACACAACAGACAGACATTTGAGGAAGGAAATGAAACGAAGTAAAAATAAAAATAAAACAAAAACAAAAAAAAACAAAAAAAACACGAAAAGTAACATACAAGAAATACACCATAGTAGAATGTATACATGCCAGAAATGAATGGGCATTTATCCCAAACGCAAAAAGGATAAATTTACTATTACCCCCCCCCCCCCCTCACTCCTGCCCCCCCCCCCCCCTCCCCCGCAAGCTGACACACAAATGCACCTTCTCTGTCGCGAGTTGAATCAGAAAAGCCTTCATCATGATTTTCAGGAATACGATCAGGTCAGTAACGCCGTTTTTTTAAAATAAACATTTTCAACACATGTATATTTACCCGACACAGCAGCGGCAGCGTTGGCCTCGACGTCCGCCACGGGCCGTGACCTGAGAGGCCTCCTGGGGGGCTGCTCCTTCTTCCTCCCCCCGCCGCCACCCCCTCCCTTCTCACACACACCCTCCTCCACCGTCGCCATCCCCGCTCCCGAAGAGGAAGACAGGTCTGTGGGCTTGTCACTGTGCTGGTCAGCATGGCTGGAGTGGTGGTGGGGGGGCGGGGAGGGCAGGAGGGGGGGCGGGTCCTTAGTGCAGGCGGACCCCTTGTGGGTGCAGGCGGACCCCTTGTGGCGGATGAAGTGCACGATGTGCTGGAGGGGGAAGGACGTCTGGCAGTCCCCGCACACCAACAGGTCGTTCTCCGGCTCCACTGAAACCAGGGCAACAACGACAACACTCATGATAATGATCACCATGACAACTGTCTCCAATAACAACAAGAACTACAACACCAACACCAACAATAACAATTGAAACCACTAAAACATACACAGCGACAATGATAACAAAAACAACTGAACTTTGTTTTCCCTCTGTTTCCCCTCCTCTGTTCTCTGTATCACTCAGCAGACAGGTCCACTTCGAAGCCACCCGCAACGCAGAAGACACCATGCACATTGTGTGTATTCAACGCTGTCAAAGTTGAGCTCTAGACGATCGGTTAAGAGTTAAAGACACTACGTTCACAGTCATCAATGGCAGACAATCGAAATTGATACACTTCCCTAGTCGCCCCCCTCCCACCCCTTTTCTGTAGACAACAATGGGTCTGTGAAGAACACACCCAGAGTCACCCACGACCGTTTCGGACATTGTCGCTGACTCCAGTTACACACTCCTGCAGGAATGGGGTCCACATGACCACAACCCCTAAAGCTGCAAATAAAGGTTGTCTCTGTAGGCCATCGGCCCCAAAAGCTGCAAATAAAGGTTGTCTCTGTAGGCCATCGGCCCCTAAAGCTGCAAATAAAGGTTGTCACTGTAGGCCATCGGCCCCTAAAGCTGCAAATAAAGGTTGTCACTGTAGGCCATCGGCCCCTTAAGCTGCAAATAAAGGTTGTCACTGTAGGCCATCGGCCCCTTAAGCTGCAAATAAAGGTTGTCACTGTAGGCCATCGGCCCCTTAAGCTGCAAATAAAGGTTGTCACTGTAGGCCATCGGCCACTTAAGCTGCAAATAATGGTTGTCACTGTAGGCCATCGGCCCCTTGAGCTGCAAATAAAGGTTGTCACTGTAGGCCATCGACCCCTAAAGCTGCAAATAAAGGTTGTCACTGTAGGCCATGTGCCCCTTGGAGTGCCAGGAGGAAGACAGAACTTTCTTCAGACAGCCAGGTCTGCCCCTCGGAACGCCATGTGGACCTCCCAGCCACACACAGCTCCACAACGAGACCTCCACAACACCACGTCCCAGACCCTGAACTACTGGCCAGCGGACCATTCAACTCCGCACTGCACCACACGTGCATATCTCCATTCAGTGGGTTCATTATTTTAAAATAAATGTGGATGTGTGAATTCTGGTGCCGTCCAGCTCAAACAAATGGAAGAACAGACACAGATAGTACAGAACGAGTGGTTGAAGCGTTGGACTTTCAATATGAGGATCCCTGGTTCGATTCTCGGTAACGGCTCCTGGTGGGTAAAGGGTGGAGATTTTTCTGATCTCCCAGGTCAGCATATGTCCGGACCTGCTAGTGCATGAACCCCTTTCGTGTGTTTTCGCACGCAGAAGATTAAATATGCATATAAAAGATCTTGTAATCCATGTCAGTGTTCTGTGGGTTACGGAAACAAGAACATACTCAACACTAATGCGCATCCCCCGAAAACGGAAAATGGCTACCTAAATGGCGGGGTAAATAAACAAAAACGGTCGTACACGTGAAATGTTACATGTCTGCATGAGTGTGTATATGTGTGTGACTGAAACCTGATTAAATGAAACCGGAAACGAATGATGAGCGCCCAATGGAGCTGTCAGTCGGCTCCACCCAGGGAGGCGGCCTGTTGTGCTGAGGAGTCCGTGTTTGTAAAGCGCATACAGCTTGGTTTCTGACCGAGGATACGCATTATACAAGTACTCATGTCACCATCATCAGGGACACACACTGCCCCGTTGTTCCACAGAAAAAGGTGAAGCGGGCAACTAGTGGTATTGTGAGAAAGAGCGATACAATGCAATACAATACAATACAATGCAATACAATACAATACAATGCAATACAACACAATGCAATGGGATACAACAATCGAATGACCTGTGAAACGGTCAACGTAATATACAAGCCAGCACACAACACAGGCATAGTTAAACTCCATAACACCAGACTGCTATGGTTACAAAGCGATTCTCGCGACTGTCTACCGCATTTCAACGTCCAAGGCGGAGAGGCAGTGGCGGCCATCCCGACATGCCAGTCAGACGTTTTGCCAGGCTCAGCACATTACAGACCTCCGTCCACAACACGCGTCTCGCCACGCCAGTCCACTCCTGTGTGCGTTTTGTAGCCAAGAAAAGGGGTCTGGGGGGCTGGGGGGAAGAGGGGATGGAGGGGTGAGGTGGGGGGGGGGGGGGGGGGGGAGAGAGAACGTGGTGTGTGTGTGTGTGTGTGTGTGAGGGAGGGTGGGGAAGGGGGTACAGTTGGTTAGACGAGAGAAGGCAATGACCAGATAAAAGTCAAGGCCACGATAGCCATACATTCAGCAGTGCCTGGCGCGGAGAGGGGGAGTAGGGGCAGGAGAGGGAGGGGGCAGGGGAGGGAGGGGGGCAAGGCTTTCCTGTTTACTAGCTGTCCCGTCCTCCTCACCTCTCCATACCCCCCCCTCCCCCCGCCCAAGCTCTATCACCTCACCGCTGTACCTTCCAGTCCTTCCACACTCTACTCTCTCTCCTTCTGGGCCTCTTCCATCTCAACCCCCTCCCGCCCTCTCCCCATCCCCCCACCCCCCAACCCCTCTCTCATCTGAGATCCTGTCCAGCAGCAAGAAAATCTGCTGCCAGTGTGTATAAATATGAAGTCGTAGTCACAGTCATCAACAGGACCAACGCCTTGACCACATCACACCCCCATGGATAAGACCACAGCCAGGAAACAAGTTGACCTTAAGGGCTCACTGCAGATAGGTCGTTAAACTCAACTCTGCGGTCACAGTCATCAGGATCTCAGACTGTTGTCTGTGTGAGGAAGGCAGAATGTATATAAGAAAGAATCAAGCCTCCCTGCCCTTTCCCTCCATGTGCACCAACTGATGACAAAGTGAAGCGGTTGTCAAATGTAAACCCCGATAGGAATTTGTCCCTTTCCCTCCATGTATACCAACTGATGGCAAAGTGAAGCGGTTGTCAAATGGAAACCCCGATAGGAATTTGTCCCTTTCCCTCCATGTATACCAACTGATGACAAAGTGAAGCGGTTGTCAAATGGAAACACCGATAGGAATTGCTCCCACTCCCACCCGTACCCCCTCACCCTCCATGTCCTTTTTCATTTATTTATTTGTTTTGTGGGGGAGGGGGGGTGTGGGGGGGTGTTTTTGTTTTGCCAGGGGCAACCATTTTCTTGCCGTGGGTTCTTTTACGTGCGCTAAGCGCATGATGCGCACGGGAACCTCGGTTTAGTTTATCATCCCCTCCGAAACTGAGACCAGCACCCATACCTTCGCTCAAGGTCTGCGTTCATGTATTTCGTGGGAATAATATATCAAACTCCACACGCACACGCATACGCGCACATCTTTTATAGTACTGTCCCTGTTGAAACTCCATGTATTCAGGTCCCAATAGGTTGGGCCACAGTATGCAGCCTTGTGTGCCTCCTGTGGACCGTTCCCTGCATGTCGTGGCATTAAATCAGCGTGGCCTTTGGCGGGGGAAGGGAACACAGTACTGTCATGTCGGCATGGACCGCTCCATCATACAGCCTCTAATTAGCAGGGGGGGGGGAGGGAGGGCGGGAGAGAGTGAAGAGTGAGAAACACAGACAGGCAGACAGACAGAAAGAAAAAGAGAGTGAGAGAGCCAGAGGGTGACAGACTAACAGAGGACAGACAGACAGACAGACAGAGAGTATTGTATTTCTCTTTTTGTCACAACAGATTTCTCTGTGTGAAATTCGGGCTGATCTCCCCAGGGAGAGCGCGTCGCTACACTACAGCGCCACCCATTTTTTGTTGTTGTATTTTTCCTGCGTGCAGTTTTATTTGTTTTTCCTATCGAAGTGGGGGACAGAGAGACGGACAGGGAGACAGAGACAGAGAGAGTGGGGTGAGAGAGACAGACATACAGACAGACACAGCGACAGAGAAGTAGAGAGAGAGATACAGACAGACGGAAAGAGCGAGAGACAGACAGAAAGACAGAGACTAACGTTCATCGGCCACAGGTCTTTACACTAACACTTGGTGGGGACAGGGTCTGTGCGCGAAGGACGTGGGCCGGGGTGGGGGTACACTCTGGATAAGCACAGAGAGAGAGAGAGAGAGAGAGAGAGGGAGAGAAAGGGGGGCGAAGGGGGAGAGAGAGAGGAGAGAGAGAGAGAGAGAGAGAGGAGGCAGAGGGAGAGAGAGGAGGCAGAGGGAGAGAGGGGGGGGGGGCGAAGGGGGAGAGAGAGGGGGGGAGAGGGAGAGAATGGTGAATAGAGGGGGAGAGAGAGGGGGGAGAGAGAGAGGGGGAGAGGGAGAGAGAGAGAGGGGGGGAGAGGGGGGAGGTGGAGAGAGAAAGAGGGGGGAAGGCAGAGAGGGGGAGGCAGAGAGAAAGAGAGGGGGAGGCAGAGATAGAGAGAGGGAGAGGGAGGGGGGAGGCTGAGAGAGAGAGAGGGGGGAGGGGGAGGCAGAGAGAGAGGGGGAGGGGGGAGGCTGAGAGAGAGAGAGAGAGGGAGAGAGAGAGGGAGGGGGAGAGGCAGAGAGAGAGGAGACAGAGAGAGAGAAGGAAGGAATGGCCTGCTGTCTAAAGGGTCAGGGCTGGTACAGTACACTACGGTGTCCTACACTCGCTGCTCCTTTTTTTTTTTTTCTTCTTCTTCTTCTTTTCTCTCTGTTTTGTTTTGATTTTTTTTTTCTGTTCTCTGCGCTACACAGTCAGTCAGTAAAAAAAGGTCTCTGACCTCCACTGTCCCGCCGGCCCTGCAGGGCGGGGAAAGGGGGAAGGGGTAAGGGGGGGGGGGGAGAAAAAAGGGTTTGGGGAAGGGGGAGGGGAGAGGGACGTACACACCACAACGCTGAGGAATCGAATCAAGAGGGGGGATGGGGGGGGGATGGGGGGGGGGAATAAAGGAAGGGGCAGGAGGGAAAGGGAGGGGGGGGGGAAATGGATATAACGGCGCCACAACAACGCTGTGGAAATTGAAAGAGAGGGTTTGTGTATGTGTGTGTGTGGTGGGGGAGGGGAGGAGGTGTTGTCCAAGGGGCAGGAATAAGAAGAAGGGGTCGGGGGGGGGGGGGGGGAGAGTAAGTAAGTAGAGACAGCGAGTGCGGAGGGGGGTGGGGGGGGGGGGCGAGGGGAGACGTAAACAATCAGTACAACTGTTTCACAGGAAAGGAGAGGGAGGAGGGAGGGTGGGGAGACGGAAAGGCTTGGGGAGGGGGGAGAAGGGGGAGGGGGAGGCCCACATGGCTGGAGAGTGACTGAGTGACTGAAACTGGTTGTGACCACTTGTGGGCTTCTTCTTCTGCGTTCGTGGGCTGCAACTCCCACGTCCACTCGTATGCACACGAGTGGGCTTTTACGTGTATGACCGTTTTTTCCCCGCCATGTAGGCAGCCATACTCTGTTTTCGGAGGTGTGCATGCTGGGTATGTTCTTGTTTCCATAACCCACCGAACGCTGACATGGATTACAGGATCTTTAACGTGCGTATTTGATCTTCTGCTTGCATATACACACGAAGGGGGTTCAGGCACTAGCAGGTCTGCACATATGTTGACCTGGGAGATCGTAAAAATCTCCACCCTTTACCCACCAGACGCCATCACCGTGATTCGAACCCGGGACCCTCTGGTTGGCAGCTTCGTTAATTACTATTCTTTCTTTCTTTTTTTCTTTTTTTTAAGAGATGTGGTGCAGCGTGTAGCCTATACACAGATCAGTGCGCACGTCTAGACACCTGCTTGAAACTGAAACTTCGTAGTCTGCTTTAACATTTTACCGTGTTGCAGGATTGGGGTGGGGCTGACATTTCGTGACCCAAAACCCTTCTCGCCACACGAACGGACGACTCTCATAAGCAGAGGTGTGACATGTCATGACATGAACTGGGAGCAGATCGAGGTATGTATGGTATGGCACCAGAGGCTAGCCTGTGTCCTCGACGTCATCATCAGTGAACGCGCTTGTATTAACCCCTCGGCTGCTGAGTGTGGGTGGAGTGAGATCAGTGTGGTCTGCCTGTGACATGTGATCGCTGCCTGTTGTCCAGTGGAGTGCAGTGTCTGTGGGCCCACTCCAGTGGATTGCAGTGTCTGTGGGGCCTGTCCAGTAGAGTGCAGTGTCTGTGGGCCCACTCCAGTAGAGTGCAGTGTCTGTGGGGCCTGTCCAGTAGAGTGCAGTGTCTGTGGGCCCACTCCAGTAGAGTGCAGTGTCTGTGGGCCCACTCCAGTAGAGTGCAGTGTCAGTGGGGCCTGTCCAGTAGAGTGCAATGTCAGTGGGGCCTGTCCAGTTGCGTCCGCACAGGGCGTGGAGCCATTTCCTGACGCTACACCGGCTGACGACCTGTCAGCTGAACTGATCGTCATGACACATAAACCCTGCAGGCCACCACCATGTGATTCACTTGGCGCATGACCAGCTCTGTGTGTGTGTGTGTGTGTGTGTGCGTGCGTGTGTGCGTGCGTGCGCGCGTGTGCGTGCGTGCGTGCGTGCATGAGAAACAGCAGGCAAATCTAGACCCCAACACACACACGGACAGGGAAGGAAGGGTCTGACAAAAGGCCCGGGGCAGTGGTGCACACACACACACACAGCACACAGACACACACAGACACAGAGCCAGGACTGACTGACACTGGAATCCAGGGGCTCTACAGGTCAAGCCTCTCTCAGTGACCCACCTAACCCGTCAGACGTTTACACTGTGTGGCTGTCCTGACAAACTGAGTCAGTCTGTAACACTGTGTGGCTGTCCTGACAAACTGAGTCAGTCTGTAACACTGTGTGGCTGTCCTGACAAACTGAGTCTGTAACACTGTGTGGCTGTCCTGACAAACTGAGTCAGTCTGTAACACTGTGTGGCTGTCCTGACAAACTGAGTCAGTCTGTAACACTGTGTGGCTGTCCTGACAAACTGAGTCAGTCTGTAACACTGTGTGGCTGTCCTGACAAACTGAGTCAGTCTGTAACACTGTGTGGCTGTCCTGACAAACTGAGTCAGTCTGTAACACTGTGTGGCTGTCCTGACAAACTGAGTCTGTAACACTGTGTGGCTGTCCTGACAAACTGAGTCAGTCTGTAACACTGTGTGGCTGTCCTGACAAACTGAGTCAGTCTGTAACACTGTGTGGCTGTCCTGACAAACTGAGTCAGCCTGTAACACTGTGTGGCTGTCCTGACAAACTGAGTCAGTCTGTAACACTGTGTGGCTGTCCTGACAAACTGAGTCAGACTTCAACACTATGTGGCTGTCCTGACAAACTGAGTCAGTCTGTAACACTGTGTGGCTGTCCTGACAAACTGAGTCAGTCTGTAACACTGTGTGGCTGTCCTGACAAACTGAGTCAGTCTGTAACACTGTGTGGCTGTCCTGACAAACTGAGTCAGTCTGTAACAGTGTGTGGCTGTCCTGACAAACTGAGTCAGTCTGTAACACTGTGTGGCTGTCCTGACAAACTGAGTCAGTCTGTAACACTGTGTGGCTGTCCTGACAAACTGAGTCAGTCTGTTACACTGTGTGGCTGTCCTGACAAACTGAGTCAGTCTGTAACAATGTGTGGCTGTCCTGACAAACTGAGTCAGTCTGTAACAATGTGTGGCTGTCCTGACAAACTGAGTCAGTCTGTTACACTGTGTGGCTGTCCTGACAAACTGAGTCAGTCTGTAACACTGTGTGGCTGTCCTGACAAACTGAGTCAGTCTGTAACACTGTGTGGCTGTCCTGACAGACTGAGTCAACCTGTAACAGTGTGTGGCTGTCCTGACAAACTGAGTCGGCCTGTAACACTGTGTGGCTGTCCTGACAAACTGAGTCTGTAACACTGTGTGGCTGTCCTGACAAACTGAGTCAGTCTGTAACACTGTGTGGCTGTCCTGACAAACTGAGTCAGCCTGTAACACTGTGTGGCTGTCCTGACAAACTGAGTCAGCCTGTAACACTGTGTGGCTGTCCTGACAAACTGAGTCAACCTGTAACACTGTGTGGCTGTCCTGACAAACTGAGCCTGTAACACTGTGTGGCTGTCCTGACAAACTGAGTCAGAGTGTAACACTGTGTGGCTGTCCTGACAAACTGAGTCAGTCTGTAACACTGTGTGGCTGTCCTGACAAACTGAGTCCTGTAACACTGTGTGGCTGTCCTGACAAACTGAGTCAGTCTGTAACACTGTGTGGCTGTCCTGACAAACTGAGTCAGACTTCAACACTGTGTGGCTGTCCTGACAAACTGAGTCAGTCTGTAACACTGTGTGGCTGTCCTGACAAACTGAGTCAGACTTCAACACTGTGTGGCTGTCCTGACAAACTGAGTCAGTCTGTAATAGTGTGTGGCTGTCCTGACAAACTGAGTCTGTAACAGTGTGTGGCTGTCCTGACAAACTGAGTCTGTAACACTGTGTGGCTGTCCTGACAAACTGAGTCAGCCTGTAACACTGTGTGGCTGTCCTGACAAACTGAGTCAGCTGTAACACTGTGTGGCTGTCCTGACAAACTGAGTCAGTCTGTAACACTGTGTGGCTGTCCTGACAAACTGAGTCAGCCTGTAACACTGTGTGGCTGTCCTGACAAACTGAGTCAGTCTGTAACACTGTGTGGCTGTCCTGACAAACTGAGTCAGTCTGTAACACTGTGTGGCTGTCCTGACAAACTGAGTCTGTAACACTGTGTGGCTGTCCTGACAAACTGAGTCAGCCTGTAACACTGTGTGGCTGTCCTGACAAACTGAGTCAGTCTGTAACACTGTGTGGCTGTCCTGACAAACTGAGTCTGTAACACTGTGTGGCTGTCCTGACAAACTGAGTCAGTCTGTAACACTGTGTGGCTGTCCTGACAAACTGAGTCAGTCTGTAACACTGCGTGGCTGTCCTGACACACTGAGTCAGCCTGTAACACTGTGTGGCTGTCCTGACAAACTGAGTCAGCCTGTAACACTGTGTGGCTGTCCTGACAAACTGAGTCAGTCTGTAACACTGTGTGGCTGTCCTGACAAACTGAGTCTGTAACACTGTGTGGCTGTCCTGACAAACTGAGTCAGTCTGTAACACTGTGTGGCTGTCCTGACAAACTGAGTCAGTCTGTAACACTGTGTGGCTGTCCTGACAAACTGAGTCAGTCTGTAACACTGTGTGGCTGTCCTGACAAACTGAGTCAGTCTGTAACACTGTGTGGCTGTCCTGACAAACTGAGTCAGCCTGTAACACTGTGTGGCTGTCCTGACAAACTGAGTCAACCTGTAACACTGTGTGGCTGTCCTGACAACCTGAGTCAGGGACAAGACACCCTGCTTCACAACCAACCTGACCACCATTTTGCCAGCGGTAAGGCGAGGCTTCAACACACCTCACGTCCCTCTTTCCCTGTCTCCACATTCGTTATGCCTCACTTCCTCCGTGTTGGGGGTGCAGCGTCAAGTGTGGAGTCCGTTTCCTCCTTTCCAACTGCCTGCCACCAGGGCTTCGTTTCCAAATCATGCAGTGTCACTTTGTGATGTTGATCGTTTTAACTCTCTCCATACGAACGGCGAAAGAGACGACGTTAACAGCGTTTCAGCCCAATTACCACCATCAAAATATTGCAAGCGGAAGGCTCTTATACTGAAGAGGTGAATGTTGACAAAGAATACCACAATTCTGACGACGGAAGCTAAAGGTTGGGTCATTCAGACACCCACAGGACATCCGAGGGGTCTGTGTAGAGGAGAAGAGAGGACTGGCCGTACTGAGTGAGTTAAAGTGGTACTGTATTCGTAGCATCAACTGCTGTGTTTGGGTGGGGACAAAACGTAACATGCGCCTTTGTTTTTTTTGTTGTCGGTTTTTTGTTGTTGTTGTTTTTTTTTTTTGTTTCGTTTGTTTGTTTGTTCATGAAGATATCAGAATTAAATGTTGTGGTCTTTCCTACGTTCTTTCTTGTCTCACACACATTTTGAAACTAAGTCCTTGACAAGAGACAGGCTGGTGCCAAGACACCACCCTGACATTTACCTCCCTTGTACTGATCCACTCCCACCCCTGCAACCTCTCTCTCTCTCCCTCCCTCACACACACACACACACACACACATATATATATATATATATATATATATATATATATATAGAGAGAGAGAGAGAGAGAGAGAGAGAGAGAGAGAGAGAGGTTGCAGGGGTGGGAGACGATCAGTACAAGGGAGGTAAATGTCAGGGTGGTGTATTGGCACCAGCCAGTCTCTTGTCAGTCACCATGGACTGAGGGGGTGTGGAGGGTGTGTGGGGGGGGGAGCATGGGGGGAGGAGGGAGACAATGGTGTGTTTGATGCCAGTGCTATGTGCCACATGTCTGGCGCCGCCTGCTGCTCTGCCAACTGCACAGCTCCACACCTTCAGTCTGTCTGTCTGTCTGTCCTCTCTCCAAGAGGCACAAGGTGTCAGTGCCGTGTGCGTGCGTTCATGTGTCTGCATACCTATGTGTATTCCAGTGCGTATGGCGCCCGGTGTGCGTGCGCACGAGCGCGCACGTGTGTGTGTGTGTGTGTGTGTGTGTTTCAAACCTGGAAAGGTTTGTGCCAAACAGCTGTAGTCATTTTTAGCGGTTTTGTTTGTTTACTGTTGGTTTTTTAAAATATTTTTTTTAATACATTAATCAATTCATTCATGTATCTACGTGATACTATACTCCTCTTTGTTTTAATAAATATATTTTATCATTATTATCATCATTACCACTACTACTACTGCCGTTAATATTCTGTCTTCACACGACCAACCTGGTTAAATCCAGTCCAACCTTCACCACCTCCCTCCACACGTGCTGTCCCCACCAATCAGATATATCGCTAGGTTTATGTCTATGGTTCCCCTACCTCCCCCATCATTCCGGTCCAGTGTATGGCTTGGGGTGGGGTGCGGGGGGGGGGGGGGGGGGGGGGGGAGTCGTTTTGTTCGATTATTTCCCAGCCTTTTTCATTCATTCTTTTTATATCATGTTTTTTGTTGTTTTTTTCGTTTTTCCATTCTTTTTTTTTCTTTCTTAGAATAATAAATAAATAAAATAAAACATTAACCGACCCAGCGACTCAGTGCCATCCCCTGTCGCAACGCAGGCTGTTCTTCTCCCATTGGGGGAGGGGGGGGGGACTGAGAGAGACAGAGAGAGAGAGAGGGAGAGAGAGAAGAGGGTGGTGTTGGGGGGCGAGGGGAGGGGAGGGGAGCGGAGCGGGCCTCCAAAGTGCAGCGCTAACCTTTCTTTCTTTCTTTCTTGGCTGTCAGTTTCACTATCGAACTAGACCTCTATTCTTTAAATAGATTTTTTTTTTTTTTTTTTTTTTTTTTTTGCCAGGGACAAAACGAGCATTTTGTGTCACCCCTCTCACACGTTCCCCCCTCTCCTGAATTCAATTCACTGCCACCACCAACCCCTTTTTCCCCCAATGGCTGACCCCCCCCCCCCCCTCCTCCCGCTCCATCCCTCCCACCCCATCCCCCACATCCATAATTAACGAGGCAGCAACTGTCGGGCACCAGGGCAGTGTGGAGGTAGTAGGGAGAGAGGGGGGGGGGAAGCGGCGGCAGCTGTTGTGTGACCGACAGGCTTCACGCAACACGACACAACTCAGCCACACACACACACACACACACACACACACACACACACACACACACACACACCACTACACGCACACATGCACAGCGCCACGCTTTAACCCTCCTTCCCTCCCCCCCCCCCTCTCCCTGCAACGGTCTACTGCACATGCAAATGATGTCGCTCTGGCGTTCTGACCTACTAAGCCCCACCACCCCTCCGATCAGCCACACAGAAAGGACAGAGAGAGAGGGGGGGGGGGGGGGGGAGACAGAGAGAGAGACAGAGGGGGGAGAGACAGAGGGGAGAGAGACAGGGGGGAGAGACAGAGGGGAGCGAGAGAGAGTGAGAGAGAGATAGAAAGAAAGAGAGAGAGTGAGAGACAGAAAGAAAGAGACAGAGACAGAGAGGGAGAGAGAGAGAGACAGACAGGGAGAGAGAAAGAAAGAGAGAGTGTGAGAGAGAAAGAAAGAGAGAGAAAGAAAGAGAGAGTGTGTGTGACACAGAGAGAGAAACAGAGAGTGAGAGAGAGAGAGAGAAAGAAAGTGAGAGACAGAAAGAGAGAGAGAGAGAGAGAGAGAGACAGAGAGAGAAACAGAGAAACAGAGACAGACAGAAAGAGAAAGAGAAAGAGAGAGAGAGAGAAAGAGAGAGAGAGAGAAACAGAGAGAAACAGAGAAAGAGAGACAGACAGACAGAAAGAAAGAGATAAACAGAGAAAGAGAGACAGACAGACAGACAGAAAGAGAGAGAGAGAGAGAGAGAGAAGGACCAAATCCTACTGCAGTGGGCACCATTATTAGCGTTTGGGTGGTGAGGGGGTGGAGAGGGGAGAGAGGGTGAAATAGGAATGAGGATGGGGGGTGTGGAGGTCACCAGCGGGCACGTGGTCATAACAGCTCGTGGGATGACGAATCACGCACTACGCCCATTCACACACACACACAGATCTCTCTCTCTCTTCTCTCTCTCTCTCTCTATATATATATATATATATGTGTGTGTGTGTGTGTGTGTGTGTGTGTGTGTGTGTGTGTGTATTCCACGCGCGGTAATTGGTTCTAGCAATGCCAATGTTAAACCGTTTGTATTTTCCAAAATAAGAATGACATGTGGTTAATATACGTGACCACACCCCCACCCCCACCCCCCGGCCATCCCAACACACACACACACACACACACACACACACACACACACACACATATATATATATATATATATATATATATATGTGTGTGTGTGTCAACATTATCATGATCATCATTAAAAAAAATTGGCAGAGAAAATGATTGGCTGCTTGTTGACTCTCCTTTTTTTTTTTTGACACCAACGGCAGACCATACAGTGACTGGCGGTGAGGGAGAGATGGACAGGGCAGCCCGCAGTCCCTACACTGAGCTGTGCAGCCCGTGGACCTTACATACATACACACAGTCCGTGGTGCAGCCAGCAACAGTCCGTGTACCGGCCACTGACCCTGTTAGGGGCACGACTGGGACAGACAGACAGACAGACAGGTAGGCAGGCAGGCAGACAGGCAGACAGACAGGTAGGCAGGCATGCAGACAGGCAGACAGACAGGCAGAGGACACGGCACGTCACCTCCAGCTGACGAGCACACGCATACACTACACACACACACACACACACACACACACATACACACACACGTGCGCGCGCGCTACACACACATACACACAGTACGTAAACGTGCACGCACATACGTACACACACACACACACACACACACGCGCGCGCACACACACACACACACACACACACACAGTACATATACGTGCACGCACGTACGTACGCACACACACACACACACACGCACGCACACACACACACACAAACACACACGCACGCACACACAAACACACACACAGAGTATATATACGTGCACACACGTACGCACGCACACACACACGCGCACACACGCACACACACACACACACACACAAACACGACAGTTTTTGGCCTTCACAAGTTCTGCACAGCAATGTCACTCACACCCACCACCACCACAGGCACCTGAATTTACAACCAAACATTCCCTGTGTCCACCTCCAGTTTTACTAACAAGCCGTTCGCAAAGTTTATAATTAGGGATAAGCAACATCTCACCTCCGTGACTGTACAATAATCAATTATCAATTCCATTTTTACAATACCTTCACCAGACACGGCAAAATGGTATTGTTAATTTGGCGACAAGTTCGGCCGATATCTGAATTAATGGACTGTTTATTTTTTGTTTATTCAATCCGGTGAGTACATTAACCCCTTCACCGTCGAGCCTTCAAGAACTGATATCAGTGCGGCAGAAACTGAAGTTGAAACAGGACCAAAACCTTGACCACATCACACCCCCATGGATAAGACCGCAGCCACGAAACAAGTTGACCTGAAGGGCTCACTGCAGATAGGTCGTTCAACTCTACTCTACCCCTGAAGACTGAGGCGGTACATGGTGTGTACAGTCCAGTGGTGGTGTTGGGCTTGCTGAACAACACAACAACAGTAAAGCGACCCCAGACAAGGAACAGGTGTGGACACAGTGTGGTGACTAACACCCTGACCTCCATCTCAACGTTATCTCCACAACCTCTCACTGACCAGTATATTCCTCAGCAGTCAAAGGGTTAACACGCCCCTAATGATCACTGCTCGGCTTCTATGGGAGATCGACACAGACTTATATCACCTAACTGGGTCAACAACAAATCGACACAGACTTATGTCACCTAACTGGGCCAACAACACACCGACACAGACTTATATCACCTAACTGGGCCAACAACACACCGACACAGACTTATATCACCTAACTGGGCCAACAACACACCGACACAGACTTATATCACCTAACTGGGCCAACAACACACCGACACAGACTTATATCACCTAACTGGGCCAACAACACACCGACACAGACTTATATCACCTAACTGGGTCAACAACACACCGACACAGACTTATGTCACCTAACTGGGCCAACAACACATCGACACAGACTTATATCACCTAACTGGGCCAACAACACACCGACACAGACTTATATCACCTAACTGGGCCAACAACACACCGACACAGACTTATATCACCAAACTGGGCCAACAACACACCGACACAGACTTATATCACCTAACTGGGCCAACAACAAATCGACACAGACTTATATCACCTAACTGGGCCAACAACACACCGACACAGACTTATATCACCTAACTGGGTCAACAACACACCGACACAGACTTATATCACCTAACTGGGCCAACAACACACCGACACAGACTTATATCACCTAACTGGGCCAACAACACACCGACACAGACTTATATCCAGTAACTGGGCCAACAACACACCGACACAGACTTATATCCAGTAACTGGGCCAACAACAAATCGACACAGACTTATATCCAGTAACTGGGCCAACAACACACCGACACAGACTTATATCACCTAACTGGGCCAACAACACACCGCCACAGACTTATATCACCTAACTGGGCCAACAACAAACAGACTTATATCACCTAACTGGGCCAACAACACACCGACACAGACTTATATCACCTAACTGGGCCAACAACAAATCGACACAGACTTATATCACCTAACTGGGCCAACAACACACCGACACAGACTTATATCACCTAACTGGGCCAACAACACACCGACACAGACTTATATCACCTAACTGGGCCAACAACACACCGACACAGACTTATATCACCTAACTGGGCCAACAACAAACACAGCCGTGTGATCAACGGTTTCTCCACTGCACTGGGAAGTCATGTACAGCTTAGTCTTTTGTGAAGGACCAGGACTCTCAAACTAAACCGCAACACTGCACTGGGTCTGATGTGTCAAGCCAAGGGGGCTAGCTGGCCTTTGGGGACCATCTCCAACGCCGACTGTCCTACAGCCCTCTTGGCCGAGAGAGTGGGGATGCAGCATGGGCAAGACACTCTGTACTGTTATCAACCTCTGGCCCAGGGGACACCAGCTGCCTCCTCTGCTGTTCTGACGGTCAGGGTGGGGCACGATCATCCGTCACAGTGAGAGGGTTTCTGTCAACACTTCACGGGCTGACAGCAGTGGACAGGGTTTCTGTCAACACTTCACGGGCTGACAGCAGTGGACAGGGTTTCTGCCAACACTTCACGGGCTGACAGCAGTGGACAGGGTTTCTGTCAACACTTCACGGGCTGACAGCAGTGGACAGGGTTTCTGCCACTGTCAACACTTCACGGGCTGACAGCAGTGGACAGGGTTTCTGTCAACACTTCACGCGCTGACAGCAGTGGACAGGGTTTCTGTCAACACTTCACGGGCTGACAGCAGTGGACAGGGTTTCTGCCAACACTTCACGGGCTGACAGCAGTGGACAGGGTTTCTGTCAACGCTTCACGGGCTGACAGCAGTGGACAGGGTTTCACCACGGACCACGGGGCTATAATCTTCCCGTTCATCTGACCCCCTGGTTCTTGGTGACACACGACAGCAGAACTAGTCCACAAGGTGCTGCGACTCCCTTCAGTGCAGTGACCTCCCTTCACCCACAGCCTTACTCCACAACTCTCCCTGTTGTCAGTTTGCCTCATGAAGGTGCTGGCAGAACATCCTAAATTCAGTCAGTTGCAACGTTTGGATTCTAAGTCTATTGCAGTTTCTCAAGGAGGCGACACTGCGTTCGGACAAGTCCATAAACGCTACATCACATCTGCTTGGCAGACCCTGACCAGAAACTAACCCAACACGCTTTGAGACCTGGGGTGCGTGTATTTGTGTACCTATCAGAGTAGATTTCTTCTACAACAATGGACAGAATGTTGCCATGGCCTCTGTTTCAACGTGCCAGGTACGTGCTGCACACGGGACCTGGGTTTATCATCTCATCCCAATGACTACACACTTGCTTTGACTTTCCAAACTTGGGAGAAAAGGCAAGACTGGGATCCGAACCAAGAACCTCTGAGACACTGTACCAGCATATAAGCGTCCTGACCATTCTGCCAAACTGCTCCCACCTCTGAGTAAGACATAATACATACAGGATACCGGAGACATGTATGTGCATCACTTTTCACAGTCAACCACATTTCGTGGAAAAACTGCTCTGCCATTTCCGACAACTTCCTCGTCGTGTTGAATCACTTTGGACACTGCCCCACTGGTGTGGAAATAAGTGCACCTTTACCGCCACACACACACACACACACACACACACAAGGACATGGTTGACTGGATACAAACATGCTCGCAACGCGGCAGGTGTTTTTTGCGCGAAAAACGACAAGAAACAAACTAACAAAAAATATCGCGGCGTTTGTAAGACAAGGCTACGCACAGGACAGAGGCCACTTCACTGCTGTGTGCTTTTAACCACTGACTGCTACACCACTGACTGCTACACCACTGACTGCTACACCACTGACTGCTACACCACTGACTGCTACACCACTGACTGCTACACCACTGACTGCTACATCGTGGTAACATAGCAGAGTGGAAGCTGTTTTAATGGCGGTTCGTGCCGTTTGTGCACATTTAACGATGCCACTGATTTGACCTATCAAAGGTACTAACCACAACACCTGCAGAAGGAAGTCCGAATGAAGACAGGTGACTGATGACATGACCTGTCATCTCGTGAAGACTGGTGACTGATGACATGACCTGTCATCTCGTGAAGACTGGTGACTGATGACATGACCTGTCATCTCCTCAAGACTGTTGACTGATGACATGACCTGTCATCTCGTGAAGACTGGTGACTGATGACATGACCTGTCATCTCCTGAAGACTGGTGACTGATGACATGACCTGTCATCTCCTCAAGACTGGTGACTGATGACATGACCTGTCATCTCAAAGCTACCCTCGGTGATGTGACAGCCCTTCACTGACGTACATACTTGTCATCAGCAGCAGAGGGGTTAATGCACTGCCCGGAATGCTGACACCATCATCACCACCATCATCTTCATCATCACCACCATCATCTTCATCAACCATCACCATCTTCATCAACCATCATCAACACCATCATCTTCATCAACCTAATTATTCACTGGGACATTCTAAAACCAAACAAATAACGTCGCACTTCAACTTGACAAATGAATCATTTCTCCTATTTCTTCTTCTTCTTCGTTCACTCGCATACGAGTTAAGTGGGCTTTTACAAGTATGACGTTTTTACACCCGCCATGTAGGCAGTCATACACCGTTTTCAGGGGGTAAGGGGTGTGTGCATGCCGGGTATGTTCTTGTTTCCATAACCCACCGAACGCTGACATGGATTACAGGATATTTCACGTGCGTATTTGATCTTCTGCAAGCGTATGAACACGAAGGGGGTTCAGGCACTAGCAGGTCTGCACATGTTGACCTGGAAGATCGGAAAAATCTCCACCCTTTACCCACCAGGCGCCGTTACCGAGATTCGAACCTGGGACCCTCAGATTGAAAGTCCGAAGGTTTAACTACTTGGTTGCTGCGCCTGTCAAGCAATCATTTCTCTATGATTCAGATTCAGCGTTCTCGTCAAAATGATAATTATATAACAACATCAACCTGAGTACATTAAAGCCGCTCTTTAATTTTGACAACAGTCATCCCATCCTCTGTCAGTTGTGGCAACCTGTAATTCTCGTGACGTCACCTCACGGAGCACCGATTAGTTCACTGGCAATGAATTCAACGTCACGAGTGTATGTGAAGAGATAGCCGAGAGGGAGAGAGCGAGACAGACACACACACACACACACACACACACACAACGTGCCACTAGTGGCAACACAATGTGAAATCCTTAACGACAATAGCTGTACAGTCACTGACACGGTTGTGAGACTGGCCATGTCAAGTCCGGTCCGCGCCCCCCCCCCCCCCCACTCCCACCTTGCCCCCGCCAGCCCAATGCACACACACACACACACACACACACACAGAGTGCGCACACAGACGCACACACGCGCGCGGGCGTGCGCACGGGCACACACACACACACACGTGTTTACAAGTGGCAAGCTGTGGCCATGCATATATCACGGGGTCTGAAGGGAGCCCTGTGGCCTCACAGGTGTAGGGCAGTGTGCAACTGGTGTGTGTGTGTGTGTGAAGAACTCAGAACTCAGAACTTGTCGTAAAACCATCATAGGAATTATGGACACTATAAACTAAACACAACAAGCAAACAAAAAGTAAAAGCAATAAGTTGTGAGCACATGCAGGATATTCCATAAGACATAGTTATGGACTGCGAACTTTAAAGCATTCATATATGTATTTTGCCAGTTCTGGTTGGAAATAATTTTGTGGCAACAGAGAACTCGGCCTTTGGATTATTGTGTTGCCAGTGCCATCTGGCCAATGATTCGAAGACTGGGAATTGACTGTCACAAGTAGGCGAGACCTCAAGTCAGAGTACACACTACACTTGTCCAGAAAATGCAGTTCATCCTCTATAACTCCACATGATTTACATAGCCGGTCTTTCCTAGTTACGTTGTAGTGACGTCCACGCTCAATTTCAAGTTCATGTGCACTTATTCGCAATCGACATAGTGCTCCTCTGTGTTTAGTATTTTTGCAGCTGATCAGGTAAGGTTGTAATGTATAAGTATTTGCAATTTTGCAATAAAAGGAGAGCCTTGAAATGGTCTCGTTCTTTCTGCTGTTCCAATATTGAACATATTTATCCTGTAATTTATTCAAGACTGAATATTTGTGTGTGTGTGCGTGTGTGTGTGTGTATGTGTGCGTGCGTGTGTGTGTGTGTGTGTGTGTGTCTGTGAGAGCACTGCCCCCACAGGCCTACAGACAGGGCTGGCACAAAATTCAGGATGACTGAGGACGTTGTTGCATACTGCTGTTTCTGGGAGCAAAGAGACAGGATGCTGGATTCTCCACTAACAGCGGTGTGGTAAAAAAATACCTGAGGTGTCTTTCACGTGAACTTCACGGAAAACAGCAGCTGTCCTTTGTACACCACTGAAGGACTACAGGTTTGGGAGGTGAGAGGAGGGATTGGGGGGCGGGGGGGGACATTGATTTTTCAAAGGCCTTTTTCAAGCTGTTGATGGTGGTGACCATGTGACTCATAACGCCGGCAGTGTGGTGGTCAGTGTGGTCAGTGACAGGCCAGCCCTGCACCGTTTACAGCTATCGTAGTTCTCTCTGTCTCCCACCCTTTTTTTTCTGTCTGTCTCTTTCTGTCTCTCTGCCTCAGTCTCTGTCTCTCTGCCTCAGTCTCTGTCTCTCTGCCTCTGTCTCTGTCTCCCATGTCTCTATCTGCCTCAGTCTCTGTCTCTCTGCCTCTGTCTCTGTCTCCCATGTCTCTATCTGCCTCAGTCTCTGTCTCTCTGCCTCAGTCTCTGTCTCTCTGCCTCTGTCTCCCATGTCTCTATCTGCCTCAGTCTCTGTCTCCCATGTCTCTATCTGCCTCAGTCTCTGTCTCTTTCTGTCTCGTTTCGGTTTGCCTGTTCAGCCTCAACCCCCCGCCCCCCCTCCCCCCCTCTCTCTCTCTCTCTGACTGCTGGTAAATACCCTGGTAAATAAAAAAAATCAATTTGTTCTCTCTCGTGATGAGGATGTCTAGCTTGACCTTATTACTGGAAGATGTAATCACTGCCCCCTCCCTCTCCACACACACACACACACACACACACACACACACACCACGACCGCCAACACCAATAACCATAACAAAATCAACACAAACCCGGTACAGGCCTATGGTCCCCACATTCTGTATCATGATAGGCTGCACAGTATCCAGCAGTGTGCTGACGTTGATTTCAACCTTCACACACACACACACACACACACACACACACACACACACACACACACAAATGCAGTCACACGCTCTCTCTCTCTCTCTCTCTGATACTTTTCAAAGAGTCTCTCTCTCGATCTATTACTTTTTACACACTCTCTCTGTGTCTGTCTCTCTGATACTCTTTATACACTCTCTCTGTTTATACATACATACATACATACATATATATATATATATATAAATAAAATACAAACACTGTTACTTTTTGTATGCTCTCTCTCACTGTCTTACTTTTCATATACTCCCCCTAACCCTCTCAGCTGCCAATACAGAGAGTCCGTGAGGATGTGGGTTCGAATCCCGCTCTCGCCCTTTCTCCTAAGTTTGACTGGAAAATCAAACTGAGCGTCTAGTCTTTCGGATGAGACGACAAACCGAGGTCCCGTGTGCAGCACGCACTTGGCACACTGAAAAAGAACCCATGGCAACGAGAGTGTTGTCCTCTGGCGAAATTACGTAAAATGAAATCCACTTTCATAGGTACACAAATATGTAAGCATGCACTCAAGGCCTGACTAAGCGCGTTGGGTTATGCTGCTGGTCAGGCATCTGCTCAACAGATGTGGTGTAGCGTGTATGGATTTGTCCGAACGCAGTGACGCCTCCTTGAGAAAGTGAAACTGAAACTGAAACTAACCCCCTCACTCGATTACTACGTTTCATATAGTCTGTCTCCTCCCTCTCTCTCTTACTTTTTATAGTCTCTCTCTGTTCCTTTTTTTATATACTCTCTCTCTCTCCCTCTCTCTCTCTCAGCCAGGCTGTACACAACACGTGATCACAGCAGGTCAGTGTGTTGGATCGACAGGAGACACGTTGTTGGTGACTGGTACAGCACTGACTGCACTGACTGCACAGTACCTGCCACTGACTGCACAGTACCTGCCACTGACTGCACAGTACCTGCCACTGACTGCACAGTACCTGCCACTGACTGCACAGTACTGCCACTGACTGCACAGTACCTGCCACTGACTGCACAGTACCTGCCACTGACTGCACTGACTGCACAGTACCTGCCACTGACTGCACAGTACCTGCCACTGACTGCACAGTACCTGCCACTGACTGCACAGTACCTGCCACTGACTGCACAGTACCTGCCACTGACTGCACTGACTGCACAGTACCTGTCACTGACTGCACAGTACCTGCCACTGACTGCACTGACTGCACAGTACCTGCCACTGATTGCACTGACTGCACAGTACCTGTCACTGACTGCACAGTACCTGTCACTGACTGCACAGTACCTGTCACTGACTGCACAGTACCTGCCACTGACTGCACAGTACCTGCCACTGACTGCACAGTACCTGTCGCTCTGTCCTTCAGTCAATCATTACCCTGTCTCTTCGTCCTGCTGACTACACTGACTGCACAGTACCTGCCACTGACTGCACAGTACCTGTCACTGACTGCACTGACTGCACAGTACCTGCCACTGACTGCACAGTACCTGTCACTGACTGCACTGACTGCACAGTACCTGTCACTGACTACACTGACTGCACAGTACCTGTCACTGACTGCACTGACTGCACAGTACCTGTCGCTCTGTCCTTCAGTCAATCATTACCCTGTCTCTTCGTCCTGCTAGCTGGCGTTTGTTTCTATTTTTTTCCCCGACCTTGACATACATAGAACGTTTTGGTTTTTCCTGCTGATAAACCTCCCACCACCACCACCACCACCGCACCCCGTTTAACGCCTCTGCAAAACATTATTCAGTTGTTTGACGTGCACCCAGAGGCAGTTGTCAGCTGGCTCTCCCTGTCAGTGTCTGTAGGCAGTCTGTTGTATGAATGTCTTCGTGTGTGTAAAGCCACTTAGTATGTGGTCTGTGATCGGAGATAAACGTTGCATTATTGTCAACATTCAGAATGACAAGGAGAAGAGGTAAGAGAAAGAGAAGAAGAAGAAGAAGGAGGAGGAGGAGGAGGAGGAGATGGAGAAGAAAAAGGAGGAGGGGGTGGAGGAGGAAGAAGGAGGAGGAGGAAGGGAAGGAGGAGGAGGAAGAAGAAGGAGGAGGAGGGGAAGGAGGAGGAGGAAGAAGGAGGAGGAGAAGAAGAAGAAGGAGGAGGAAGAAGAAGAAGGAGGAGGAGGGGAAGGAGGAGGAGGAAGGGAAGGAGGAGGAGGAAGAAGAAGGAGGAGGAGGAGGAAGAAGAAGGAGGAAGAAGAAGGAGGAGGAGGAAGAAGAAGGAGGAGGAGGGGAAGGAGGAGGAGGAGGAAGAAGAAGGAGGAGGAGGAAGGAGGAGGAGGAAGAAGAAGAAGGCGGTGCCATACGATAAGACAAGCCGACCCAAAGCAAGCAGGAGCGGGACGAGTCAATGACGACGAGGATACAAAGAGGTCACAACACTGGCCATCGGCAAGGGCAGGGGCAGAGCAATGTCACGTGCACACCTGGCTGTGGCCCTACCCTGTGTGTGTGTGTGTGTGTGTGTGTTGTGTTTATCTGTGCTGCTGTGTGCACCCAGCATTCTCTGTGTTGGTTTTTCCCTCCTCTCCCTTCTGCTTCTGGGGTTCAAGGTTGACATTTTTAAGGGGGAGGAGGGAAGGTTGAGGGGTGGGGTTGGGGGGGGGGGAATAACAAGTGATAGTGGTTTTATTACAAGCAAATTATACGAGAGGGTGAGACCTGAATATTCCTGTTGAACAAAACTCTCTCTCTCTCTCTCTCACACAGATAGAAACAGAGGGAGAGGGAGAGAGAGGGGGGGGGGGAGAGAAAGAGGGGAGAGAGAGAGAGAGAGAGAGAGAGAGAGACGGAGACACACGCACAGCTTGACCCTAGGGACGTCATCCAACACGGCCTGAAGGTCCGCCTGAAGAACGTCCACCAGCTCCGTCAAGGGAACAACCTGACAGGTCAGTGTCTGTCTCTCCAACTGCATGCAAGTATTTTCCACCTATTGTTCAACGCCTGCTGGTCAGGCATCTGCTTAGCAGATGTGGATGTAGCGTATATGGATTTATCCGAACGTAGTGGCGCCTCCTTGAGTAACAAAACTGAACTGAACTCTTCTCCTTCTTCGTTCGTGGGCTGCAGCTCCCACATTCACTCGTATGTACACGAGTAGGCTTTTACGTGTGTGACCGTTTTCACCCCGCCATGTAGGCAGCCATACTCCGTTTTCGCGGGAACTGAACTGTTAACTTTATTTTCTTACTGCGTTTATTTTCCTGTCACGGCCCCCAATCACAGCAAACAACGGCCCACTCTTCTCCCAAATGTGGACTGGGGTTTCACGTGCCTGCAAGTTGCTGTCTGTCTGTCTGTGATGCCAGCCTTCATGCACTGGGCCTTGATTTAAAGTGTCACACGATCCGTGAGGGGACTGGAGTCACACATGTTCACTTTGAAGAGAACACCTCTCCCAACCGGTCGGTCCCGAGAAAGAAATACAACCTCAGACCTTGGAACAAGTTTTTATCAAACAGGTTTTTGTTTTTTGTTTTTTGGGTTTTTTTGGTTTTTTTTTTAACATGTCACAATGCAACAGTTAAAGATGAACAAGACAAGAAGATCTTATATAAAGTCCTGTCCTCAAACATGTACATTCTAAGGATGTGACGGATGTCAGCTACAAGTTTGAAAGTGACCATATATGAATTTCAACAAAACTAAGTTCAGTTCAGTTCAGTTTAGTTACTCAAGGAGGCGTCACTGCATTCAGACAAATCCGCAAACGCTACACCACATCTGCTAAGCAGATGCCTGACCAGCAGCGTAACCCAACGCGCGACAAAACTAAAGGCAGATGTAAATGAAGTGAAACAAACTGAAGAAGAAACCTGTAGTGGACAGAAAGGTCAACGGAGAGAGGAAGGGAAGCAACAAGGCCAGGGACCCAGTGGCTCACCGCCTTACCCACTGAGCCAACCACGAGGCGCCGCTGCCGCCAGCTCAAGCACGTGGCCACAGTCATCCGGCCAGAGCTTAACCAACACCGGCCCCCCACAGGGCAGCCACTCCCCCTCACACACACACACACACACACACAGTGAATAACCCATGAGGACACAACACTCTGCAGACCACTGTGCGCTGTGGTCCGCGTCACTGGCCACACTCCCCCCCCCCCCCCCATCCCCCCGACCCCTGCTTGCCCCCCTCCCCCCACCAATCAATCAATCAACCAGTCACAGGCCTGTCCGGGCGTGGACCTTGACGGCACGTGAAACCCGGTGCTGTTGGCAACAAGGAGGAGGGGGTGGGGGAGGGGAAGGGGGTGTTAGTGGTCGTGGCTGGGAAACGAGGAAAAAAAACCCAAACCGTTAGCAAAGCGTGACCGGATTTGACACACCACAGTTCTTGCTCTCTCCCCTTCTGTTCACTGTGAATGTCCTTTCCTTTCATTGGAATGAAGTGGATACAACGATCACCAACCCTTCTTCAGCTTTCGTGGGCTGCAACTCCCACGTACACTCGCATGTACACGAGTGGGCTTTTACGTGCATGACCGTTTCTACCCCGCCATGTATTTTTGTATTTGTATTTGTATTTCTTTTTATCACAACAGATTTCTCTGTGTGAAATTCGGCCTGCTCTCCCCAGGGAGAGCACGTCGCTACACTACAGCGCCACCCATTTTTTTTGTAGGCAGCCATACTCCGTTTTTGGGGGTGTGCAAGCTGGGTATGTTTTTGTTTCCATAACCCACCGAACGCTGACATGGATTACAGGATCTTTAACGTGCGTATTTGATCTTCTGCATGCATTTACACACGAAGGGGGTTCAGACACTAGCAGGTCTGCACATATGTTGACCTGGGAGATCGGAAAAATCTCCACCCTTTACCCACCAGGCGCCGTCACCGCGATTCGAACCCGGGACCCTCAGATTGAAAGTCCAACGCTTTAACCACTCGGCTATTGCGCCCGTCAGCAAACCTTCATCCTGTGTTGTCTTGTGTATTGTAGTGTAACGTGCTTTGGTTTGTTTTTTTTTGTTCATGTTGTTGTTATTGTCACAACAGATTTCTGAATGGGAAATTCAGACTGTTCTCCCCTGGGAGAGCAATTCGCCACAGTGCAGTGCTTCCCAGTGTGTGTGTGTGTGTGTGTGTGTGTTTCACTACCAAAGTCACCTCTGAAAACGCAGTATTGCTGCCTATGAGGCGAGGTAAAAACGGTCATACACGTAAACGCCCACTCCTGACATGTATGCGGGAGTGAACGTGGGAGTCACAACCCATGAACGAAGAAGAAGGAGAAGGGGAAGAAGAAGAAGGGGAAGGAGAAGAAGGAGGAGAAGAAGAAAGAGAAGAAGAAGACGAAGAAGAAAGAGGAGGAGGTGGAGGAGATGAAGAAGACAACCAAAGTTGATTTTTCTATACAAGTTTGCAACGAACAAACCTTTTTGTTGCCGTGGGTTCTTTTAAGTGCTCTAAGCTCATGCTGCACAGCGGACCTCGCTTTATCGTCCCATCCGAATGACTAGCACCCAGATCAAGGTCTGTTGAGGCAGGGAGTGTCAAACTCCAGGTCCGTACATGCATGTATAGGATTCGAACCCCTGGACAGTCGCTTCCTGGTCATGCGCAGTCAGCACCAAGCCGCCGGTGGCATCGTGATGGGGTGCGGGGCTGTGGGAAGGTCCACCTGCATTGTGACTGTGGGGCCCTCACACACACACACACACACACACACACACACACACACACACACACACACACACACAGGGTCCTGGGTTCGAATCTCGGTGGCGCCTGGTGGGTAAAGGGTGGAGATTTTTTTCCGATCTCCCAGGTCAACATACGTGCAGACCTGCCAGTGCCTGAACCTCCTTCGTGTG